>NC_000077.6:75349120-75636620 GCF_000001635.26 Mus musculus
TAAATGAGACCCTGAAAAATCAAAATTTGGGACCCAGGCGTGGTGGCATTCGAGGTAAAAGCAGGCAGATCTCTGAGTTCGAAGCCAGCCAGGCTAACATAAGATCCGGTCTCAAAAAAAAAAAGTAATAAAAATAAAAAGGGAGAGAGGCTATATGAACTGAAAGAAAGACCTGGAGATCAAAACAGAAAACTGAGCCGTCTAAGAAATGAAAATATTTAACTTCATAGTTGCTGGAGTAAGAAGTCTGGAAAACTTTGGGCAACTAAGGTAAACAGGTCTAGAAAGACTGGAATAGTAGCCATCTACTGGTATTTTGATCTCTGTTTGTACAACCACAACCTACTATAGTTTCTCAAACAGTTCCAAAGAATATGTCTGGGTGAATTGGTACCACACCACAGATTAACTCTCCTTCAGCATATCAACAGCTATAGAAAACCCCAGAAGAAATGATTTTGGTTGCGTGTCACTTGGTAGGATGAAATCTCGATTTTCTAGAACTATGCATTAATAGAAAGCTGAATCTTCATGTTCTGACTTTACAGAGCTGCGGCAGCATGGATCTACCGGTGGATGAATGGAAGTCCTACCTACTTAAGAAGTGGGCTTCACTCCCGAAGTCTGTGCAGGACACAATTTCTACAGCAGAGACTTTGAGCGACATCTTCCTTCCTTCTTCTTCCCTTCTTCAGTAAGTGAATGGAAACTTCAGGGAAATTTTGGTCTGGAAAATGTTCTGCCTTGTCATTTGGTCTGAATATCTCTTTTTTATAGGAGAGAGTAGCTTTATATTTTTTATAGTATGGGGCATTTAGCAGTTACTGTTGGTTTTCACGTTTCTCCCTAGTCTGTGATTATAGAATGGGTAGGCATAACTGCTTTCCTCTTTTGGTATGTGTTATACTTAAGTAATTTAGTATCTTGCTGTCGTCCCAGTGCTGTCACTCAAAGGATATGGTGCAGGTTGTGTAGCTGCCCATAGAAGCTCATTCAGTACTAATAGTGAGAAAGAACCCTAGCAATTGTTTAGTTGAGACCCAGAAATTTTCAAATTCTATGGACTGCATTCACTGGTGAGATAGACATTTTATATCACAACCTAGTAAATGTATACATAGGTAGAAGTCTCATTTACTCAGCAAATCTTATTTTTTAATTTTTAATTATCTGAAATTAAAATATAATTACATCATTTCCCTACTTCCTGCCTCCAACCTTCCCATGTACCCCTTCCCACTTTGCTTTGCTCTCTCTTAAATTCATGGCCTCTCTTTTTAAGTTGTGTGTGTGTATGTGTGTATTCCTAAATGCAATCTGCCCATCCATATGATGTTACTTGTGCGTATATGGCTTCAGGACTGACCAGTTTGTTTTGGATAACCAGCTTGGGTGGGGCTTGAAGGGTAGAGGAGTGTTCCCTGGGGAAGACTACCCCCCCCCCAACATTCCTTAGTTGCTTAGAGTTCTTTGTCTAACGTTGGACCCCTGTAAGAATTTTTTCCCCTTTCAGGTTAACCTATATAAATAAGACTTTCAGGCCTTGTTCTTGAGACTTCAGAGGTCTAGAAATGTCCCTGACATTTCTAGGAGATGCAGTCTCACCTCTGACTTTCTTCTTCCTCTGGTTCTTGGAATCTTTCCACCCCCTCTTCCTCCATGTTCCCCGAGCCTTGGGTGCAAGAGTGCTGAGCACCACATGATCACATGTTCAGTAAATATTAGTGCTCTGTGGCAGTCAAGAACATTAATCCCTGCAGTCTGGAGGCAGAGGCAAAAAGATTGTTTCAGCAGCACATATACTAAAAATTGGAACAAAACCAGTCAAAGAACCACACTCACCAGGAAAGGATGTGAATGTGGATGCACCGAGCAGGGTCAGGCAATAGCAGCGAGGTAGCCACGCCCGCTTAGGCTTCTGACCCACCGGACTGTGAGGATCATAACTGGCTGTTGTTTGGAGCTGCTCAGCTTGGGTAGTTTGTTGAACAGAAGTAGAAAACTCGTTGGCAGAGGCTTGAGTGTGATGTGAGCTGATTATATCTTCAAAGAGAGATGATCAAACTAAGCCTGCAGGATAAAGCCATCCAACTGTATGTTTTTCTCCTAGGACCACAGCTAAGGATGGCTTTTTACCAGATAAAAGTTTGCAGTTGATTTTAAGATAAAGAGCACTGGCCATGAACCCTAATTAAACAAAAAAGGACTTTTTTTTTCTTTTTTTAAACAAAGAAGGCCAGTGAGCTGGCACAGGAAGTAAAATGCTTGCCTTCCAAAGATACAAGCCTGACCACCTACTGTGTAAGCCTGACCACCTACTGTGCAAGCTTGATGACTTGAGTTCAATCTCTAGGACCCACACAAAGGTGGAAGCAGAAATCCAATTCCACACACATGCTGTGGAATATGAATAAACACAAAAACACTAATAATTAATAAAAATAATAACAATAATCTAAAAAAGAAACTAATCCCACTGCTGCCATTAGTAAACTTACATTACAAAAAAAATACACTCTGTTATATTTTTTAGTTTTGTCAAAAGGTTTTAGAAATCTCTGCTATAATGAATAACTATAATTAATATCCACTTCTTGGCTTTCAAAGCCTAAGTACTCTAGTTTTCTACACGGAAAGTTTGCTGAGCCCTGATTTTTCTTTTTAATGATTTTCAATTTAAATCTCTTTTTACTTCTGTGTATGTGTGTGTACCATGTGCATGCATGTACATGTGCAGTTTACACATGGTGGTCAGAGGACGGCTTTGGAGAGTAGGTCCTTTGCTTCTACCTCGTGGGTTCTAGGCTTAACCTTAGATCATCAGTCATGGCAGGAAGTGCCACCAGAGCCGATCAGTCTCACTGGTCCTGAGCCCTGCTTTAAAGAACTGCTTGTCTGCTGTGTCAAGGATAGGCAGCAGAAGGAGCCAGGGTAGAAGCAGAGAAGCAGTAACCTCAATAAGAAAATGGACTCAGGCCAGCGTGAGTGTAGTCAGGGGAGGAAGAAGCATTTGGACTCTGAGGTACATTTAATGGCAATTCTTTTTTTTTTTTTTTTTAGATTTATTTATTTAATATATGTGAGTACACTGTAGCTGTCTTCAGACACACCAGAAGAGGTAATCAGATCCCATTACAGATGGTTGTGAGCCACCATGTGGTTGCTGGGATTTGAACTCAGAACCTTCAGAAGAGCAGTCGGTGCTCTTAACCTCTGAGCCATCTCACCAGCCCTAATGGCAATTCTTGAGATGAGAGGTGTTGTGTTGTGGAGTGTGAGAGGTAAAACTGACCCTAGGGAGAAGGGAGGAGGGTGACATTGCCAAATCTGGGAACCGCAGATGGGGAAAGGAGTCACACTCCGTGTTTGAGTTGCACGTGCCCCAATGGTAATGTCTAACTATGTTTGGAATTTAAGAGAGAGGCCTAGGATAGAGAAACAAACCTGGGGCGTTTAGAGCCAGAAACTGACTAAGCCTCCAAGCAAGAGTGTGTGGCTGCTTACCGCATGTGCTGTGCTGTGACAATATGCCCTCTGCTTGCCTCATTTTGAAATGCTAATCAGAACCCACTAAATTAATTTCATGACCCACTGAATCATGACCTGCAACTTGAAAAAAGCTGAAAAATGTCTAAAGCGGTCTACAGCATCTGTGGATTCCCCTCACAGAATTCCAAAAATGGTTGGGAACTGATGAAAATATGGCTAATAGGCAGACTTTGGCTAGATAAGTTATTCTGGTTTACTAACAGAAACATGTGGTAAATAAACAGGAATCAATTGACTATTTGGTACATTGGCAGGAACAGTTAATTAAAGAGGGGTGTTAATGTGTAATAGACGAGTTCCTAGCCTGGTGTGGTGGCACACGCCTTTAATCCCAGCACTTGGGAAGCAGAGGCAGGCAGATTTCTTAGTTCGAGGCCAGCCTGGTCTACAAAGTGAGTTCCAGGACAGTCAGGGCTACACAGAGAAACCCTGTCTCAAAAAACCAACCAAACAAACAAGCAAACAAAAAATAGAGGAGTTCCTTCAGATTCTAGCCTGGGCTTTCTTCCCTGTACTCTTTGTATTTTCAGCTGAGGCACTTACATTCAGAACAATGACATCAGTTTTCTCTGGAATGTCTCTAAAACGGAATTCAAGTCCTAACTTCTTTTCTGAGTCTCAAATTGATAAATCTATCATATCCAGAAACAAACACATGATTTTACCATCAAAATCAGATTCACTTCCAGTGGTCCCTATCCTAGTGAATTATAACAGCCTTAGGTTCAGTTCCAAAGCTGGCAGTTATGGGCCTGTTCTAAGTTTCATTTCTATTGCTGCGATAAAATATCTTAGCATAAAGCAACTTGGAAGAGGAAAAGGTTTGTTTGCCTTGCAATTCCAGGGTGCAGTTCATGTTTCCCAGGAAGCCAAGACAGCCATCACATCTACGGTCAAGAACAGACAGAGAATAAACACGTGGATCCTGGCTTGCTTGCCTGCTTGCTCTCATCAAGCTTTCTCCTCTTATACTTCAGAAGACTTCTGTTCAGGGCGTGTTGCTGCTCACAATGGACTTGATCTTTCCATGTCAATTAACAATCAGGATAATCCCTTATGAGCATGCCCTTAGCCCACCCAGTCACTGAGACTCTTCCTCAGACGATTCTTGGTTATGTCAAGTTGATGATTGAAGTTAATCATCACAGAGCTATTCTGTATTGAAAAACCAAATGTGTGAGCCAGGCCTGGTGGCACATGCTTACATTGCCAGCGTGCAGAAGGATCAGAAGTTCAAGGTGATTTACAGTGGTGAGTTTGAGACCATAGACTACATGAGACCTTGTAAGGAAAGGAAAGGGAAGGAAAGAGAAAAAAAAAAGCAAACTAACTCATTATGTTCCCACCCCCAGCCATTTTGTAGAACCTCTTCATGAACTGTACCAACATTTGTCCAGTTACAATTCTGAAACTGGCTGATTTTTTTCTTTTCCCTTGCACTCTGTAATAAATCTATTTTTTTATTATTTATTTACACTTTTTGCAGTGGGTATTGATGCCATATTTCTTCACATTTGGTAAATGGGACGTCTGCTTCCTGATAGAATATGATAGGTGACAGCAAGCAATACTCCTAAGGCAACTCAAAATATTCTACCATAACAAACACATTTTAAAGACTTCAGACTGCAGCAAGGTCTAGATAGACTAAAATTTCTGGAAGGAAAGACTGCTTCTTAGCAGTCGTTAGCCATTTTCTTTCCTGGGGATAAACTGCAGGCCAAGGATGAGGATGAGCCCAGCAAAGTGACCACCCTAGAGAAAACAAAAGTCAGCAGAACTCTTGGCAGTTGGTTAGGTCTGGTGTGATGGATTGACAAATGGACAAATTCAAAGCCCAAATACAAAGTCAGTTTTCCCCAGTTCTCAGGAATGAAAAGTCAACTAAAAAGGCAGAATAGATCTGCAGTCCTGCAGTGGTGAGGAGCAAAATCTCACAGCCAGAAGGGACACTGCAGCAAACACAAGTGATCTCCTTTGTCAAGACATTTGCCAGATGTTGAATGTCTGTGATATGACAGCTACAGATCCAAGTCCAGAACCTCTTAAGACCAAAACCTGGAGACCTAAAGAAAAAAAGAGTTCTTTGTAGGCTCTCAAAGGAAAGCTCAGGAGGACCATTTGCAAGGAGCAGTAAAGAACCGGCTGTACCTGCCTCAGCTTCACTAGGCTAGCAGAAGGAAACTTGCTACGTAAACATGAAGACTTTGAGTTCAACCCCTGGTACCCACATGTATTAGAATTCTCTAAGGAAATAGAGCTGATAGAATGAATTTACGGTTTTGGTTTTGTTGAAACAGGTTTTCTCTGTGTAGCCCTGGCTGGCCTGGAATTCACTCTATAGACCAGGCCTCGAAATCAGAGATCTGCCTGCCTCTGCCTCTTGCGTGCTGGGAGTAGAGGTGTGTGCCACACACCCAGATGAATATGTGTATTAAAATGGGATTGGCTTACATAGTATTGTCTGGGTAGTCCAACAGTGGCTTGTCTGAATAGGTTGCGAATCTAGTAGCGGCTGAGTCCATGAGGCTCAATGTCCCAGCTGGGCCAGTCTGCATTGAGGACTCCTGGAGAGCTGCTGGTCTTCAGTCTAGGATGGAAGCTTGAAGAATTTGCTTGTATTATCAGCAAAGGAATACCTCACCAACAGATTTATAATCCAAACACAGGCTGAGACAGGACCATCAAGAGTTCAAGGCCATGGGCTGGTGCGATGGCTCAGCATTTTACATTATGAGATGGCCAGAAGTCTTTGGGGATTAGGGTGGAATACCATTATTTGAATATAATTTATCACCCCAAAGGCACTTGGTGCATCCAACCTTTAAGAGGTGACTGGATCAGGAACTTGGTGGAAACTTTCATGATGCTATAACTCTTGAATTCTGCATAACTACAAAACCAGTCACAAAATGATAATGCCAAGTACCACAGCCATGCTGAGCAGTAGTTTAGCCTTTTTAGACATTGGCTACTACAGAAGTGACCTCTGAATGCCTGAGCAGTTAGGAAGGCTGAAATGAATCCAGGATAAACAACTTTCTGGGCAGCTCTGAGAGCAGTGTACCCTGGTGCTCATTTCTCCAGGGGAAGTTTTCTAAGTATTTATACATCCCTGAGCACTCGGAAGGCTATTGCTGATTCCAGAACTGTCCTTAAAGGAACATTTTTGGTATTGTCCTTACTACAAAGTACTCTTTTGGGTTTTTGTTGTGGTTGTTACTGTTATTGTTGCTTAATTGATTTTTGTGTTTTAAGGCAGGTTTACACTATGTAGCCCTGTCTAGCCTACTGCTTGCTATGCGATCTCAAACTAATAATCCTCCTGCCTCAGCCTCTGGAGTGCTGGATTATAGGCATGCATGACCATGTGCAGCTGTAGACTTCTTTCTTTTTATTATATATATTTTCTTATTTGTGGGAGGCATATGTGTGGAGGTCAGAGGGTAACTTGTAGAAATTGGTCCTCTCCCATTATGTGTGTCCCCAGAGATAAGCTACAGTTGTCAATATTTTTGGGAAGGACTTTCATATGTTGAGCCATCTCACTAGCTCCAATTTTGCAGTTTGGTTTGGACTGAGGAGAGCTGTTTGGCTATTTGAGGTCATGGGGATTAAACCCAAAGCCTCAGAAATGCTTTTTTATGGTTTGGTTTTGTTTGTTTTGAAACAGGCTCCTACGATGTAGCTCTGGCTAATCTAGAATTGTATAGCCCAGGCTTGCCTTGAACTCACAGAGATGAACCTGCTTCCCTCTTACGAGTGATGGAATTAAAGGTGTGCAGCTCTCCTGGCCAGCGTTAAGCTTTTAAACAACTGTGTTCTCCTTGTCCACATCCTGGAACACACTCCTATTGAGATGTGTTCCTTGTATTTTTATCCCCTACAAACTGGTGGTTTGATACTTGGTTCCTATCTGGTAGTGTTCTTTTAATAAACTGTAGATCCTTTAAGATGTAGGGCCTGACGGACAGAGGTAGGTCAGTGGTGGTAGGCCTGTAAGACTGTAGGCAGCTCTCTGTTTCCTGTCCACCACACAATGAACACTTGTCCTTTCCCACACCCTCCTGCCAGCAGGTTGAGCTGTTCCATCTTGTCTTCCCTGAATTTGCTGAGGGAAACCCCCTGAACCCATGAGGCAGAATACATTTTTCCTCTGAAGTAGTTTTGAAAGACCCCCGAAGGGAGACCCTCACTCAAGCACTCAAGCCCCGGGACAGCCGCGGACCCAAGAAGACACTGAGACCGTACTCAAAATGTAGAAGGCAAGATTTAATAGAACAACAGCAAGAAAGCACATGGAACATAGACCAGAGCTCTGGGGTCGAAACTCATGCACCTAGTGGTGTAGAGGAGAATCGACGACCAGCCAAATTTTTTACAGGCTTATATAGTAAAACTCAAGGGGGGAGAGCTGGGCAGGGAAAGTACAAGTTTACATCACTAGGGGGTTCTGTCAGGGGACAAGGGGTTCTGCCAAGGGAATCTACGTAACTAAGGGGTCATGTCCTATTATTTGGCAATGTACCCGGTTCATTTTGCGGTTGTTTTAGGAGGCCCTTATCTCAAAAATGTTCTAGGAACAGTTTTTAGTTGGGAGGGTTCGAACTCTAGGGTGAGGAGTTCAGGAATGCATTCTGGGGTGAAGAGTTCAGGAGTGTTCCGGGAACAATCTCTAGATGGGAGGGGTCGGGTTCTGGGGTGAAGAAGAGTTCAGTAAAAATTTTTATTCTTCATTCCCCACTTCTTTTAGGAGATAGCTCTAATCTTAGAGCGAGTTTTCAACCTCCTGAAGGACCCGATATTGTTGCCTTAGTACCATAACCTGGACTGCGTTTATCCTTTTTCTAATAAAAGCTACTAACTTATTAAGGATGCAGGGCCCAAAAGTAAGCAAAAGCATAAGTGTAATTAAAGGTCCTGCTATAGTGGAGAGGAGAGTGGTGAGCCAAGGGGACTTATTAAACCAGCTTTCAAACCATCTTTGTTGGCTTTTTCTTTCTCTTTTACGTATATCTAGGCGTTCTCTAAGTTTAGCCATAGAATCTTTGATTACTCCTGAATGGTCAACATAAAAACAACATTCTTCTTTTAAGGCAGCACAGAGTCCTCTTTTTTTAAGGAATAATAAGTCTAATTCCCTTCTATTTTGCAGCACCACTTCGGACAGGGAAGTTAAAGATTCTTCTAATTTGGTTATAGACTGTTCTATAGTTCTAAGATCAATATCCATAACTGCACGTAGTTCTTCATAGTATTGGGGGGGTCTTAATTAAGGCAGCGGTTCCTGTACCTACTCCAGCTGCTACTCCCAATCCTAATAGAACTGCCAAAGTTAAGGTAACGGGTTCTCTTTTTCAGCGGACCCGATGTTCAAATTTATCTAAAAAAGAACTATTATCATGATACAAGAGTCTGGGAATAAGCTGAACCAAAATGCAGAAATCTTTGGAACTATTAAAAACAGACATAGACACACAAGGAGTGAGACCGGTATTGCAAGCCCACACTGTGTCTAGGGGAGGCACCAGATACTGACCGCTTTTGCTAGACTGGATGTTCTGGGTCTGATTACAGAGGTGCCCTTTATCCTGAGGTACCCGGCCCAGACAAAGCCCTCTTCCTGAAACTGCTGCTAGAGTCAACTTTCTGTTTTTTCCCCAAAGGCATTGAGAATGATCTGAAGTAGTATTATAAGTCCTGATCTGAGCTATTCCTTTATAATAAGGGGGGCTAGAGGCATAGCATAACCAGCATGATTGAGTCATATTAGGGTTAGTTCTATTTAGAACTAAAAAAGCTCCTTGGACTAGACTGACCAGACGGTCCTCTGTTCCTAGGGGCGGTGGGGAAGCCAAGGTAGGCTTTATGAGGAGAGTATTAGTTCCTAGGGAGGGTACCACTGTGTTGGGCTGTGGAGTTGGTGGAGCTGGTACAGTCGGGACCTTTGGGGGAGCCAGTACGACTGGGGGGCCCTGTTTTATAAGGACCTTGTTGGGCCCTACGAGTGTCACTGCCGGGTCTCTCACTGTCAATCTGATCGTGAAAATGAACCCAGGATCTCTTAGTGGAATGTATACTCGCCAACCCCACCTATTTCCTTTAAGCCAACTTAGACGGTGTTGTTTTCCGTTCTCGGTGAACCTTATACGTAGGGGGTTACAGTATTTATCTTTGCATGGTCCTGAGGGTGCTCTGTTTTTAAAAGCGCACCCACTCTCTTGATATTTATAGGGGTTTCTTTCTCCTTCGTTTGACTTATCATAGCCACTACCTCGTTTTACCGTGATTAGGTCCCATTTAGAGGAGGGCTTCCAGTAAGCATCTCCTGTCGTTTCACATGTCCATTTACCACAAAAGTAATCTGATGCCCCCCCGCATTTTTGTTGAAGCCTTTTGCTCTGACCCTGACCAGGGCAAACATAAAAATGTGCAGCTCTAAGATTAGCTCGGTAGAACTGCCCCGAACACCCATATGTGCTCCCTATCCCATTTGGGACACACCGCTCCTCAGGGGGTGGGTTGCTAAGATCAGTATGATCTGAGAGGTCCCAATTGGGGGATCCTGCCGCTAACTTACAGATGTCAGGCGTGAGATCAGGCCACCAAATCCAGAGGGGATGGACTGCAGTGGTTGCCCATACAATGTTTTCCTTTTCATTAAGCACCTCCCAGGACTGTTGAATTGGAGCATGAGGGTTAAGGTTCCCTAGGTCTAGAGTGGCGCCTGCGGCGCAGACGAAGCTTAAGAGGATTGTCAGTGACTGCCACTGTCCAATTGTCGTCGTGGTTTTCTTCATCTTGACTGGCGGCCCTCTTGACGTGGGAGGCGTGGATCCAGGAGGCGATTCCGTCAACTTTTACCGCAGTAGGGGTTGTCAGTAACACCAAATAGGGTCCCTTCCACCGTGGCTCAAGGCTACCGGTTCGATGCCGTCTGACCAAGACTTTGTCTCCAACTCGGAACCCGTGGGGTACTGCGGTGGTCCCTGGGGTATAGGCTGCTTTCAGTTGGTCCCAAATCTGGGTCCTAATCACTTTTAGGGCCTTTAAATGAATAAGCAAAGAGGAGGGTAAGACAGGGTCAGAGTCGGAAACTAATGTTCCACCAGCTTCCATTAAGGGGGGAGGTCCTCCATACAGAACTTCAAAAGGAGTGAGCCCGAAACGACCAGGGGTGTTTGAGCGCAAGAGGAAGGAGAGCCACCCAGTCTTTTCTGCCGGTCTCAATGGCTAATTTAGTCAAGGTCTCTTTTAAGGTCCTATTTATCTTCTCTACCTGTCCTGAGCTTTGAGGGCGGTAAGCACAGTGTAATTTCCAATCGATGCCCAACTGAGTGGCCAAGCCCTGACTTACCTGGGCAACAAAGGCTGGTCCATTGTCGGACCCGATTACCTTAGGGATTTCAAATCTTGGCAGGATTTCTTCAAGGATCTTCTTGGCCACAATCTGGGCAGTCTCTGTTTTAGTGGGAAATGCCTCAACCCATCCTGAAAAGGTGTCTACAAATACTAACAGATACTTGTTACCATACATTTCAGGTTTAACTTCAGTAAAGTCTACCTCCCAATACACTCCAGGATGGTCTCCCCGTTGTCTCTTTCCAGGTTCTCTGTAGGCTTTAGTTGCATTAGTGAATGCACATGGTTTGCAGGAGTCTATAATCTTTTGAGCCACTGACTTCAGGTTGGGGACTTGGTATCGGGAATTTTTAATTAGTCTCATCATTTTTTCAACTCCCAGGTGGGTGAATTGGTGTAGTCCTTTTACAAATTTTATTCCTTCTTCGGGAGTTAATTCTATTTTTCTTTCAAAAAAAGTATGGGAGGGGATCACTGGTCTACCATAGCTCTTTTATGTTATACCTCCCATCCTCAGGGCTTTTGGGCGGATCACCTTTTTCAGTTAAGATCATGGCCCCTTGAGCAACTTGTTTTGCCACTAAGTCTGCCATTCGGTTGCCCTTGGCCACCAAGTTTTCTCCTTTTTGGTGGCCGGGGCAGTGGATGATGGCTACCTTTTTAGGTGCATGTATGGCTTCTAACAGGGCCAGAATTTTTTCTTTGTTTTTAATGTCTTTACCAGCCGAGGTCAATAGCCCTCGCTGCCTGTAGATGGCCCCATGGATGTGTGCGGTAGCAAAAGCATATCGGCTGTCAGTGTAGATATTAACGATCTTACCTTTAGCCTCTCGGAGGGCTTGTATAAGCGCTATAAGTTCAGCCTTTTGTGCCGATGTTCCTTCAGGCAAAGCGCTTGCCCAAATTACCTTTTTCCCGTCTACCACCGCAGCTCCAGCCTTTTGCTTCCCCTCTATCAGGAAACTGCTGCCGTCCGTGTACCAACTGGGAGCTCTAGGCCAGGGTTGGTCAGTCAGGTCACTTCTGGTCCCAGTTTCTTCAGCGAGGATGTCCATACATTGATGTACTGGGACGGAATCATTTGTTAGAGGGAGAAGGGTAGCTGGGTTGAGGATGGCAGGGGGCGCAAAGGTTACACGCTCATTTAGCAGCAGGCTCTGATAGTGTGTCATTCGGGCATTTGTCATCTTATCTGTCAGGTGGCTGTCGCACGATACTTTCTAAGGCATGAGGGGCTACAACGGTCACCTGCTGTCCCATTGTCAGTTTGTCAGCATCTTTGATCAGCAGGGCTACTGCTGCAATAGCTTTCAGACATGTGGGCCATCCACTAGCAACAGGATCTAATTTTTTTGACAAATAGGCTACAGGTCTTTTTCAGGGTCCCAGTGCTTGTGTCAATACTCCCCTGGCTACACCCGCTCTCTCGTCCACATATAGGACGAAAGGCTTAGTCAAGTCTGGTAATGCTAGCGTGGGGGCAGTCATTAGAGACGACTTGATAGCCTCAAAAGCTCTTTGGTGTTCTTCTTTCCACTTGAAAGGAACCCCTTCCTTAGTCAAAGGATATAGAGGTGCTGCTAGGGTTGCAAAGCCTGGAATCCAGAGTCTACAAAAGCCAGCAGTCCCCAGAAACTCACGTACCTGCCGTGGGGTAGTTGGCGATGGGATCATCATAACAGTCTTTTTCCGGGCCTCTGTGAGCCATCTTTTGCCCCCTCGGAGGGTATACCCCAGGAAGGTTACCTCAGTTTGACAGATTTGTGCCTTTTTAGCCGAAACTCGATACCCCAAGTCACTCAGTTCTGTGAGGAGCCTCTCAGTTCCCTGGTGACACAGCTCCTTCGAGGCCGCCGCGACCAAGAGATCATCTACATACTGTAGTAGGGTAAGCTGAGGGTTTCGAGCGCGAAAAGGCGCAAGATCCCGATGGAGGGCCTCGTCAAACAGGGTGGGGGAATTTTTGAACCCCTGTGGTAGCCTAGTCCAAGTTAGTTGACCAGTCTGTCCGCCCTCTGGGTCCCTCCATTTAAAAGCAAACAGGAGCTGACTCTTAGGGTGCAAACGCAGGCAAAAGAAGGCATCTTTTAAGTCTAGGACTGTATACCATGTTCTCTCAGGTGGGAGAGAGCTTAATAAATTGTACGGGTTCGGGACTGTGGGGTGAATGTCCAGGACCCTTTTGTTAACCTCCCGGAGGTCTTGTACCGGGCGATAGTCATTGGTCCCTGGTTTTTGAACCGGCAGAAGTGGTGTATTCCAGGGGGACTGACAGGCCACTAAAACTCCTTGGCCCAGCAACCTCTGGATATGAGGCCGGATGCCTTTTCTAGCTTCCTTGCTCATGGGGTATTGTTTTACCGAAATGGGGGTGGCATCAGCTTTAAGTTCTACCACAACCGGAGGCACTTGTTTAGCCAACCCCATTCCTGCTTGTTCTGCCCAGACATTGGGGAACGCAGTTAGCCAACCTGAAGAGACTGCATTTTTGGGTTGTTCTTCATGCAACCGGTACTCTTTTTCTGTGTTGAGGACAAGGCAGGCAACAGGGGCCTTTCCCCAGCTTACTTGTGGGCCTTCTGAAGTAAATTGGACTTGAGCCTTTAGTTTGGTTAGCAGATCGCGCCCCAAGAGGGGAGCAGGGCACTCAGGTATCACCAGAAAGGAGTGGGTCACTATATTTTTGTCTATCTGAAGAGCTCGTTTGGTCGTCCAGGGGTAAAATTTACTACCAGTGGCTCCAATTACCATGGTCTTTTTGGAGCCTAGCTTGCCTAGGGGGTTAGTGAGTACTGAATGTTCTGCTCCGGTGTCTATCAGGAAGTTGACGGGAGTCCCCTCCACGGACAAAGTTACCCTAGGCTCAGGGAGGGGGTCTGAGCCCCGACTTCCCTAATCATCTTCTAGGGTTAGGACCTTGGATCGCTCCCGCTTTTTAGGGCAATCTCTAGCCCAGTGTCCTTTCTCTTTGCAATAGGCGCATTGGTCTTTTTCCAGTGGTATCTTTTTGCCACCTTGCGGTTTCACTGCCCTGTTGCCCAGGAGCCCTATTTTACCTTTTCCTGACTGTCTATCATTCACAACTGCGGCCAAAATTTTACTCAGATTTCTCTCCTGACGGCGATCCCGTCTATTTTCCCTCTCCTCTATTTCTTTCTTCTCTCTCTCCTGCCTCTCTTCTTCTGTTTCCCTCTTATGATAGACTTTTTCTGCTTCTTTTACTAAATCTTGGAGCGTATGATCTTGGAGCCCCTCCAGCCTTTGCAGCTTTTTCTTAATGTCGGGAGCGGACTGACCAATGAAGGCCATGGCTACAGCGGCTCTCTGCCCCTCTGACAAGGGGTCAAAAGGGGTGTATCTCCTATATGCCTCCATTAGACGCTCAAGGAAGACTGAGGGTGGTTCAGTCTGCCCCTGCAAGACCTCTCTTACCTTAGCCAAATTGGTGGGCCGTCTAGCGGCTCCTCTGAGACCTGCCACTAGAGTCCGGCGATAGACAAGGAGGCGTCCCCTACCTTCCGCGGTGTTGTAGTCCCAGTTGGGGCGGTTCAAGGGGAAAGCCTCGTCCACGAGGTTAGGGAGGGCAGTGGGTGTGCCGTCCTCTCCCAGAACATTTTTTCTCGCCTCTATGAGGATTCTTTTTCTTTCTTCTGTTGTAAAAAGAACCTGCAAAAGCTGCTGACAATCATCCCAAGTGGGTTGATGGGAGAACATAAGTGACTCAAGGAGCCCAGTAAGTCCAGAGGGGTTCTCTGAGAAGGGAGGGTGGTTAGTTTTTCAATTATATAAATCAGAAGAGGAAAAAGGCCAGTACTGTAAAGGAATGAGATCATTAGGTCCTGGTGCTGGCCCTCTCACATGTGCTCTGAGTGGCAAGGCAACTGTTGAGTCTGGCCCCCCTTCCTCCCCGGGGCTTCGGCCTCGGCGACTCCGAGTCTCCCCCGCCGGTCCCTGAGCCCCTCTCGCTATTGGTCCCTGTGGTGGGGCAGCTGCAGGTGGCTGTTGGGGCAGGGGGTAAGGGGGAGGTTGGGAGTCTATCCAGAGGAGGTCGTCAATCTCTGGATAGATCTTGGGGGGTGCTGATGGGCCAGACTTTCCGGCTGCATCAGACTGGGCAACCGCGACCGTCAGTTTCGAAGAGTTTGGGGTCCAAGGCTTGACCCACGGAGGTGGGAATTGGACGAGATTCTGCCAGGTCACAATGTAGGGGATCTGATCAGGGTGACCCCCTTCCTCCTGAAAAACAATTCGCCTGACGGCAGCGATTAGTGACAAGTCAAAAGCACCCTCAGGTGGCCAGCCTACTCTAAACGTTGGCCACTCGGAGGCGCAAAAGGTCTGCCACGGACCCTTTCTGACTTCCACCGACTGGTTGTGGGCTCTGACCCGCACCTCCTTCCAATGCTCCAGAGTCAGAGAAAGGGGAGTGGACACAGATTGTCCCATTTCTAGAAAAACAGTAGACACAACAAGAGCGGACACGAGACTAAGACAAAAAAGAAACCAGAAACGGCGGCGACTCTGCGTCGACCACAAGCAACTCAAAGAATCAGATGGCCTTTCTAAGGCCGGCCGATTGAGACCCTCTGCACGAGGTGGGACTCGAACCCACGATCTCGTGACCAAACGCGAGGTGGGACTTGAACCCACGGTCTCGCAACAAAACGCGAGGTGGGACTCGAACCCACGATCTCGCAACTGGGCACGAGGTGGGACTCAAACCCACGATCTCGCAACCCCAAATGGTCTCTTGGCCTCCAAAGGGGTCCACCAGGCGTCCCTGGTCCTCCCCTGTTTTTCCTGGGACGTCTCCCAGGGTGAACGGACGGTGGACACCTGGACACGTCTATCCTTATCCACCCCGCGTTCCCTCTCGGAGCGCGGTCTCACTGAGCATCCGCAAAACCGAAACTGCGATCGCACCAAACTTAGAAACAGAACACAAACATCAGACCAAAACAGAACAAAGAACCTTACCTCTAAGTGGGTCTAGGACCTCTGGGTGGTCGCGCTGTTTCCCGGCCAATGCACCAAAATGAAAGACCCCCGAAGGGAGACCCTCACTCAAGCACTCAAGCCCCGGGACAGCCGCGGACCCAAGAAGACACTGAGACCGTACTCAAAATGTAGAAGGCAAGATTTAATAGAACAACAGCAAGAAAGCACATGGAACATAGACCAGAGCTCTGGGGTCGAAACTCATGCACCTAGTGGTGTAGAGGAGAATCGACGACCAGCCAAATTTTTCATAGGCTTATATAGTAAAACTCAAGGGGGGAGAGCTGGGCAGGGAAAGTACAAGTTTACATCACTAGGGGGTTCTGTCAAGGGACAAGGGGTTCTGCCAAGGGAATCTACGTAACTAAGGGGTCATGTCCTATTATTTGGCAATGTACCCGGTTCATTTTGAGGTTGTTTTAGGAGGCCCTTATCTCAAAAATGTTCTTGGAACAGTTTTTAGTTGGGAGGGTTCGAACTCTAGGGTGAGGAGTTCAGGAAAGCATTCTGGGGTGAAGAGTTCAGGAGTGTTCCGGGAACAATCTCTAGATGGGAGGGGTCGGGTTCTGGGGTGAAGAAGAGTTCAGTAAAAATTTTTATTCTTCAGTTTCCATAAGGTATTTTGGTCATAGCAACATAAAAAGCTAACTATAAAAACTAAGTTGTATATGAAGAAACCTCCTTCTGCCAAAACTGTCCTTTCTACTCTGCTTTTTTGTTCCCAATTCTTAATATAAATCCAGCTAAACGTAGCTAGTAACAGTCCAACCACAGCCTTGGCTGCCTTAAAATTCACTCCAGTGTATTAATCCATCGCTCAGCCCTCCACAGTCTCAAGGCATGGCAAAATGTAGTCGAGTCCTTTGTCACAGTGTCACAGGAATGACTCTAATCCAACTCCCAAGAAAATGCTTATTCCCATCTGAAACCTCAAGAGCACATCCTTAACTCTCTGCATTCTCTTCACCACATGGCAGCCAGCTGTCTCAGGATATTTGATCGTATTGTGAACCCTAAGATTCTGTTATTTATGGAGAAAAAGAAACTATTTCTAGCTAGAGTTGGCTCAGCCTTATTAGCACACATCTTTACTCTCACTGGCTGAAAAAGAGACACACCCTTAGTACTCACCTTTAATTTGAAACAATGAAGGTAAAGTTGGTTTGTAGAGGAGGCACTCCTGCTTGAAAGTGATGTCTAATTGAGTGGCAGACAAAGTGAAGAATCAGAGAAAGGTTTGACAGGATAGGATCTGCCCAACCCTCAGGAGAAGAGAGAGGAAAGGGAAGCTACGTAAGGGAGACACAGGTGGTACCGGAGAAGAGAGTGCAGCACAGGATACAGGAGAGCTGTGGAGAGCAGTGCAGTAGAGCTGAGAGGGAGAGTAGAGCGGCACAGAGGGGGAGGAGGAGGCAGGTTTACCGGGAGAGCTTTACAGAGAAGGATGGAAGAGAGAACAAACTAGACACAGTAAAGACAGAACAAGCAAGAGAGTGTGAAGGAGACAAGAGATTAGAAAAGATTGCTAGAGTTAGTTTGAGACCAAGCAGAGCAATTCAGAGGCCAAGAGAAAAGACAGATTGTGAATAAAATCATCGGGGAGAGGAGTTTGAGCCGGAACAGGGGGACTGAATCAGCCAGCTAGAGTTCAGAAAGAACAGGAAACGGTGATCTCAGCAGCAAGTCCTAAAGGCTGGAACATTCTAGGCTTGGATTAGATTGTATGGAAGCTAGAAGCTTCCAGGGCTAGGCCTAGGTTAGCTGATGGAGCCAGTAAGCCTCCAAGATGACAGTTACATCAGTCAAATAAATACTTTTACAGCCAGGAAGCGGAGAAAGGGAAGGATCAAGGATGAGGTAGCCTCTCCAAGGACATGCCTCTGGTGACAAACTTCCTCCAGTTAGGCCTCACCTTGTTTCTGCCTCCTGGAAGTGTTGCCTTCAGATTATTAATCTATCAGTTGGTCAATCCATTGATTAGATCAGAGCATTCCTGATTTAGTTACTTCCTAAGAGTATGAACTCTGCATTGAACCTCCAACTCAGGAATTTTGGGGGAACTTTTCATTTATAAACCATAGCACTCTGCTGGTTCTTTTCAAAGATATACAGTCAAAGAGTTTTCTATTCTTTTTATGTGTTTATGTATGTTTTACATAAATACACTATATATTTTTTTCTTTATTCTCTATTCAATTTCATTGTGTGCGTTGTTCTGCAGGGGCTTTTCATCCTCACACCTTAATCTTCTTAATAGTCGTGTGATAGAACGAGAATAGTATAAATGTGTCCCAATTTGTTGTTCTTTTTCCTACTGATGAGCTATTAAGTACTTTTTGTTGTTGTTTGGTTTTGTTTCACTGTTGCAAATACTGCTTCAGTAAACAATCTTTATGTGTGTTTTTGAGCACATGCTTAAGAAGTTCAGACAGACTCTTAGAGAATTGCTCCACCCATGGTTATAGGCATCTTAAGATGAATAGATACTACCATATGCATTCAGAAAGCCTTTGTCAGCTTAGCATAAGCAATGCCTGAGAGGTCTCCAACATTCCAAGCAGCTGTCCTTCCTTGGGTTCAGTCCCCAGAACCACTAAATATGAAAAACAAAGGCAAAAAGGGCTGGGGTTTAATCTATAGCTTTCTGATCACAAGGGAAATAGTATTCCTTTTCTGTCATTACAGCTCATTTGTGTTTCCTCTGTAAGTTCAATTTGCGTCCTTTGTCCATTTTGTTAGTGGTTCATCTTACATCTACCTATAAGTCTGGCTGTTTGAATATTTGATATACTGTACTATGTATGCTACTGATCTTTCTGGTTTTTAAAAATCTTTTAAGATTTAATGGTGTCTTTCATTATACAGTCATATGTATATGTATACATCCATATCCACAGGTTCTGCAAACCTAGATTCATTTGACCTTAGATGAAAAATATTAATCAGGGAAAAGAATCCCGGCAACTCCTCAGAAGCTAAACTTGAATTGCATCACACTGTACTGAGTCCATGTGTAGGCACACCGTTATAACTTCCTGCTTGACACACATGCTCTATCCAGCACTCTGTGTCGTCTGAGCATTATTCTCTGCATCTGATTTTGTTTTTAATTTTTTGTGTCTGAATATTTTATCTGCATATGTTGTTATGTACCGTGTGTATCAGGTATCCATGGGGGCTGGGGAAAGTTGACAGATCACCCAGGACTGGAGTTACAGAGTATTGTGAGCCACAACATGGGGCTTGGGAATTGAACCTAGGTGCTCTTAACCCCCTTATTCTCTACATTTATTACAGCATTTGTGATACATGTAAGTAGCCCTAAAATGCATCTGTACTAGACATGTAAGCTCTTTTGTCTTGTCCTTAGGCACTGAACCATATGACATAACAACTACGTATATGGTATTTATGTTACCTTAGGTATTATAAGTAACATATAGGGCCAATGGTAGAGATCTCACCTAACATATGTAAAAGCCTGGTCTTAGTCTCTAGCACCATCACCCCCCCACACACACACATGTTGTATAGACATGTTGTAAAGAATAAACAAGGATGTACATATTACATGCAAATACTAAACCATATTTTATAGGGACTTAAGCACTGGCAAATTGTGTGTGTGTGTTTGTGTGAATTCACACAAGCATATCTGTTATTTGGGCTGGGTTGTGTTTTTTTAGTGTATTTTTTAGATTTATTTTATGTATGTCTGTGTATCACATGTGTGTCTGGTGCCCACAGATGCCAGAAAAGGACTTTAGACCCCCTGGAACTGGAGTTACAGATTATTGTGGGTACCAGGAACTGAACCCAGGTCCTCTGCAAGAGGAACAACTGCTCTTAACTGATCGGTCTTTCTAGTCTCTTGGTTGGTTGGTTGGTTGGTTGGTTGGCTGGGTTTTTGTTTGTCTGTGCTTGTGTTTGTTTTTTGTTTTTGTTTTCTATGTAAACCTGTTCCAGAACTTGCTATGTAAAACAGGCTGAGCTTGAAGCCATAGTCATCCTGCCTCTCCCTCTCTAGTACATAAACTATATGTAGGTATATATCACCATACCCACCTTCCGCGTTTGTTTAAGATAAGGTTTTGCTATATAGTCCTTGCTGGTCTAGTATTTGTCATTTAGCCCAGGCTGACCTCAAACTCATAGCCATCCTCCTCCCTCAGCCTCAAACACTGGGATTACTAGTGTGCACCACATGGCTGGCTTGTCATTTTCCCTTATTGTTAGCATTCTGTTGAAGCTTTGCCTCACAGTTACCTGGCAACAGCCAGGCATGCTTGACTCACTATAAAAGGGCCTGCTTGCCCCCTCCTCTCTCTCTGTTCCTCTCTTGCTTTTGCCTTCCCACTCCTGCTCTGTCCTCTTGTCCCTCCCCCCCCCCCCACCACATGCTTATGGCTGGCCTATACTCATCTACTGTTCTACTCTCTTTCTCTGCCTTTCTCTGTTTCTACTACCCTCTTAACTTCCCTCCCCAGACCCTTAGTAAACTCTATTTTATACTATACCATTGTGTGGCTGGTCCCTCGGGGAAAGGATGCCTCAGCATGGGCCCACCGAGGCACCCCCTTCCCCACACCTCAGCTCACCTCCATATAACATATCCCCCCTCTATTTATCTTTTTATAAACACATCGCTTACAGCTTCTGAATTATATGTCTTGCTTATTAGATCTATTCTACATCAAGATTATAGAAGTGTATTTTCTTCTAATGCTTTTGGATAGTTTTATACTTTCAACTTTTTAATCCATCCAAAATGTTTTCTAGCTTATTAACATATAATTAATAGATTAAAATTAAGTATATCTAAGGTGTTATCTTAGTCAATGTTCTACTGCTTTAATGAGACACCATGGACAAGGCAACCCTTATTTATAAAAGAAAACATTTATCTGCGGCTTGCTTACAGTTTTAGAGGCTTTAGTCCATTATCATCATGGCAGGGAGTGTGGTGGCATGAAGGCAAGCATGGTGCCAGAGAAGGAGCTGAGAACTTTACATCCTGACCCACAGCAGGGGAGGGAGGGAGGGAGGGAGGGAGGGAGGGAGGGAGGGAGGGAGGGAGAGAGGGAGAGAGGGAGGGAGAGAGAGAGAGAAAGAGAGAGAGAGAGAGAGAGACTCCTTCAACAAGGCTCCACCTCCTAATCCTTCTCAAACAGTTCCATTCCCTGGTGACTAAGTAGTGAAGTCCATTCTCTCTCAAACCACAATGTGATATTACAATATGCATACACATCTGAAATTAGTATTTATATGATTGGTCAGTTTTTGTCAACTTGACACATACCTAGACATACGAGAGATGTAATCTGAATTGAGGAATTGCCTTTATCAGATGAAATGTGGGGCCATTTTCTTGATTCTGTTGCTGTAAGAGAGCCTATACCTAGGCAGGTGATCCTAAGTATAAGAAAGGTAGCTGTCTAAGCCTGGGCATAAGCCTGTAGGCCACCTTCCTCCATGTTCCTGCTCCAGTTCCTGCCTCCAGATTCCAGCTTAATGAACTCCTATCATGACTTCACTCAATGATATACATTTATCAGGACTCGTAAGGCAAATAACTCTTTCCTCCCCAGGTTGCTTTTATCACTGTTTTATTACAACAACAGAGAACAAACTAGGATGGTAATTTACCTTTTATTTATTTATTTTTGAGCCAGACAATTTTCTACAGTGTTTATTAAACGACCCATCTTCTTCCCAGATGCCGTTCTTACTGAAAATTAAGTTACTGCTTACTTTTTAAATTTGTTTCTAGATTCTGTGTGCCAAAACAAAGAGTTTTAATTACTATGACTTCATTCATTTTATAATTCTTGGAGTTTCAGGTTAACAGAAACCCACCTCAAATTTGAAATTTGTAACTATGAAAATACTAACATTTTTAAAAGCAGATATGTATTTGGAGGCTTGGAGTATGCCGGGAAACTTCATATTTCTTCAACAACCAACAGACTTTGCATTTGGTAATGCTATACCCATTCTTAGCCCAGGATACATTCATAGATTACTAACCCCATAGAAGGAGACCTTCCTTCTGGAGAGTTTCATTGAAAAGTTCGAGGAAGTCTTTATTTTCTTTTTCAAGAGAGGGTAACACTATGTAGCTAGCCCTGGCTGTTCTGGAACTCACTCTGTAGATCTGGCTGACCTTGAACTCATGGAGGTCTTCCTGCTTCTGTCTCCTGAGTGCCTGGGTGGGGGGTGGGGTGGGGGAGGTAAAGCTGTTGGCCACTATGTCCAGCCTTGGGAATAGAGTAGCCTAACCTTGATCTCCCTCATAGCCCTTTGGTCAAAGATCCTCAGTTTCGACTTTGATTACCCAGACTTCCTGTTTCTCTCATGGAACAGTTTCCCCCTGAGATTTACTAGTGGAAGAAAGGCACTCAAAAAGCAGGGAGCCCTCGTACAAATGAGACTTCCTAGCTATATAATTAGGCCGAGATGCACACATCCACAGTCATTACCCTTCTTCAGAGCCTTTGTCATGTCAAGTGTATTTCGCCCATGTGAACTTTAGAACTGGCTTGTTGTGTTTCATAAAAAGTGTAGTTGGGCTCTTGATTGGGATTGTGTTAAATTTATAGATTCATTTAGGGAGAGCTGACAACTTTACAGTATTAAATGTTTTCATCCGCGGAAAAGGTTGTCTTGCCACTTACTTGGGCTTTCTTTTATGCCCTTAAGTAAAGGTTTATAGTTTTCTTTATATCAGTCTTGCACATTTCCTGTTAGATTTATTTTTGCTTGTAAGGTTTCCTTGGTTGGTATTGTGTATAAACATTTTCTCCCAATTACATACCATAATTGATGGTTAGGAGTATAAATAAAAGGTAGAATTTTAAAATTGCTGTATGAATGACTGCTTTGCTATAATTCAACATCTTTTCATTTTTATGCCAATCTACTTGACATGTTTAGGTTAAATGATGATATCTGTACAGAGTAATCCTCTGATCCAGTATTTGCACATCTTACTTTCTAACGTCCATAGCATAGATACACATCTTATACTGTTGAGTACATATATATTTAAGGTATTTACCATAGTCTTATAATATGCAGCGTGCTTTGGTTCAAGACAGTTGCCCTGTGTTCCTCAACATTAACATTTTTTTCATCACAAATACACATTGACCTTTATCAAATTTTTAAAACTATCTTGAGAGAAATGACCATTTTTCTTAATCTGTTAATGTAAAATTTTTATAAAAATAGTTATAAATAATATTAGCCTACATATTTCTTCTGTTCTCTTTTTCAACTCTTAGAATCAGAGTATGGTAGTCTCAGACTAAACCAGGAGCTTCCTATCTGTTTCTCTGTTCTTAAGTCACTTATATAATGTAAGGATGCTGTGTATATCTGCCAGCTAGGCCTTATATACAAAAGGCACCCATCACAACCTTCTAAAACAGTCTTACCACTTAGAGACCATGTTCAAACATATGGGCCTTTGAGGTAATTGCCACATTCAAGCTATAATATTGTTATCTAAGGGAATATCTTCACTTCTAGCAGATGCCTAAAAATATCTAAAGGTAAACACTGGTAATTGCTGTGTTTGTTGATGCTGCTCTTCCTCCTCCTCCTCCTCCTCTTCCTCCTCTTCTTCCTCCTCCTCTTCTTCCTCCTCCTGCTTCTCCTTTTCTTCATCCTCCTTTCTTTTCTTATTTTTGAGGCATGATTTCACCATGTAGCCCTAGGTAACCCGTAACTTACTATGTATGTAGACCAGGCTAGCCTCTGTCTCCTGAGTGCTCATATTAAAGGTGTGTATCACCATATCCAGCAACACTTGCTTTGAGATGGTTAGAGGAAAAAAAAATATACGTAAATAAAGATGGATGCCAATTACTAAATTGTTACTTCCAGTCAAACTTTGTACCTAGTCTAAGGCCAAAATAGGGATTTTTTTTCTACTTTGCAAGTTGGCTCCATTAAGAGGCTTTTCTTCTCTTGGTCTCACTAGATAGGAAGGAGAGAGAGGAGGGAAGGAGAGAAAGCGGTTGAGGAGTGGGAGGTAGTGTGACCGAGAATACCCAGTAGGCTCATATATTTAAATATTTGGTCCCTAGTTGATAGAACTGTTTAGAAAGATTAGGAAGCATGTCTTAGGGGCTTTGAGGTTTCAAAATTTAATGCTAGACCCAGTCTTTCAAGGGAGGGGGCGGTCTGTCTCTCTCTGCCTGCTGCATGCAGAGCTCTCAGCTACTACTCTAGTGTCAAGCCTGTGTGCTTCCTGCCTCAATGATCATAAATTAACTGTAAGCAAGCCTCCAATTAAATGCTTTCTTTTATAGTTACCGTGATCATGGTGTCTCTTCACAGAAATAGTAACCTGTGGTGATTTTAATATGCCTGGACCAGGGAGTGGCACTTTTAGGAGGAATGGCCTTGTTAAGAGGAAGTGTGTCTCTGTGGGGGTGGGCAATGAGACCCTCGTCCTAACCATGTGAGAACCACTCTTCTCCTATTGGCCTTCAGATGAAGATGTAGAACTCTCAGATCCACCTGCACCATGTCTGCCTGGAAGCTGCCTTTGTTCCCACCTTGCTGCCCCAATTAAATGTTGTACTTATAAGAATTGTTTTTGGGGGGCTGGAGAGATGGCTCAGCAGTTAAGAGTACTGACTGCTCTTCCAGAGGTCCTGAGTTCAATTCCCAGCAACCACATGGTGGCTCACAACCATCTGTAATGGGATCTGATGCCACCTTCTGGTGTGTCAGAAGACAGGACAGTATACCCACATACATTAAATAAATAAATAAATAAATAAATAAATTCTTTTTAAAAAAGAATTGCTTTGGTCATGGTGTCTGTTCACAGCAGTAAAACCCTAACATAACCCTGACTAAGACAACAAGTGAGGAAGGGTGTTGTGTGACACTCTGGATCTCTGAAAGCTCACCTCAGCATGAAGCTTGTGAAAGCGAGAAACCTAGAGTCACTGCACAACCTCCAGGCAGCTCAGTGGGCTGGAGAATGAATGCCTCTTGGAGCCAGGCCAGTGGGTCTGAGCCTCTTCCGTGCAGCAGCTGAGCTGACCTGACAGTATCTCTTCCCAATCCTTACAGCTTCTATATGCGTAGGGAAGGAGGGACCTAGTGCCTCCAGTCAGTTTCACTCACTTACTAGAGCTGCTGAGTATGTACTTCCTGTGTTTAACAAGCTTCCCTGTAGGATGAACTATTTCACCTCCATGGAGCATCCTATGTTTAAGGAACTTCCCACCATGTTTTCCTCTGAAGAAATTGCTACACATCAGAGGTTGAGACTCAAGGAAAGAGAAATTTAGCTCTTCGTATACTAGTAGCAAGCCATATAGAAAAGAATGAAGTTAGACTTTTGTACACTATACAAAATTAAGTGAAACAGACATGACAAACTTAAAGAGCTAAAACTATAAATCTCTTGAAAGAAACTCTTCATGACTGGATTTGGCAGTGATTACGGGATGTGTCAATAGCATGGCCATTAAAAGAAGAAATAAACTGAATTTTAGTCAGATTAAACTGTTGAGAATCAAAAGAGTATCAAAAGAATAAAAACAGCCCAGAATGGAAGCCCCCAAAATGGAAGCAAATACTTGTTAATCATTTTCATCAGGGTATTAATATGCAGAGCTAATGAAGAACTCCCACAACTCAACAACAATTTTTTAAAACTCCAATTAAAAAAACAAGCAAATAACTTGAATCAACATCGCCAAAGAAGATGATACACAAACAGCCAATAAACATATGAAACGATGCCTTCCCACATTAATGATCAGAGAAATGCAAATCAACACTGAGATAAGATACCACTTCACAGTCATTAGGCAGCTGTTACTCAAAAACAAAAACAGAAATGGTGGTGAAGATGTGTAGAAGTGGGAACCCTTCTCGTAGCCAGTGGGAATGTAAAATGATACAACCATTGTGGAAAATTGCTTGAAAGTTAGAGAATTATTGTATGGTGCAGTAATCCCACTTCTGGGTTTATACCCCAAAGAATTGAAAGCAGGATGTGAGCAGATACTTGCACACCAGTGTTCATAGCAGCATTTTCCACAGTAATCAGAAGTGGAAAACACATTTTCTTGGTGTCTTATTGCTGTGAAGAGACACCATGACCATGGCAACTCTTAAAACTCTCATTTCAATGGGGCTGACTTCCAGTTTCAGAAAGTTAGTTCATTGTCGTCATTGGTGGCATGCAGGGCCAGAGCAGCCTCTGGCTGAGGAATGAGCTGAGGTGAAACAGAGTTGGATGAAGACTAAAGACTGATGATCCCTGGCCTTGTAATCTTACTGCTTATGTGTTAAGTTGCTTAGTTCTCTAGCTCAAGGACATCTTGCTGGCCAAGCAAGAGGCCTAGGACTTGCTAACGCTTTGTGAACCAGAGAGAAAAGAAAAAGAAGAAAGGATGAATTCAAGCACACACATAGACATACAGGCACACACATTCTGTCTGGGGGGCCCAACCTCTCACTTGTCTCATCAACTTCCCAAGTGTTCATGCATACTTATATACATACACATATACCTACCTACACATGTATGTATATACATACATATAGATAAACATACATACATACATACACACACACACATATTTATTTGGGTGGATGGAGCAGAGCCCAGATGCCACACCTTATTTCTTTCTCTCTGTCCTTCTATACCTTTATAGACACAAGTTCTTTAGAAAATTATCTCATAGATAAAATTTATAAAAAGGAAAGTTACAGTAGAATGTTGATAGTTAATTTCAAAGCAGTGTTTTATTCTTTAAGCTCAAAACAACAGTTTATCCATGGTCTTGTTCATCATATCACACACTTGTGGCTTCATCCTTGGACCTGATCTAGAATGAATATTTTTCCTTGATCACAAATTTGTCCCAAGCATGTCTCTTTTTGGTGTAGTTGTGAAAGCTCATTGTATTCTTTATTATGCAGCCTTTACTTACTTTTCTTTTTGTTTTGTTTTTCAAGACAGGGTTTCTCTGTGTAGCCCTGGCTGTCCTGGAACTCACTCTGTAGACCAGGCTGTCCTCGAACTCAGAAATCCGCCTATCTCTGCCTCCGAAGTGCTAGGATTAAAGGCATCTGCCACCACTGCCCAGCCACATTCTATTCTTGATTCTGACGTTATTACATCTTTCTGGCAAACCAACTAAACTATCTCCTAAAGCTTTCTTCCTAAAATTATTTAAATCAAATCAGGAATTTTATAAAATCATTTATTCATCTAAACAGCATTAATTTGTGAAAGTTCATCTTTATGTTGATCTGCAGGAAATATGCCCAATAGGATGGGCTAAAGCTCAGGAGTCATTATACTAAATAACAGTGACAAGAAAAGGCATGTCGTAATTAAGCAGCAATCCTGGGATGAAGTCTCTTGGAACCTTCCCTCTCAGAGCTCGCCTCTCAAAAGCCATGCAAAAAACAGTGGACCATCTCTGGAAAAGTTGCTTGCCTGCCCTTAGCCTTTCCTAGATGACTCCTAACAATGCAGACAGGCATGACGCTGGAGAAGTGGCTGAGAGGTTCATATCCATGTCTGTACATAGTCTTCTGTATTAACTGTTGTCTCCAAGGCTTATTACTCTCTCCGTCTGCTAACCTAGGCCTAGCCCTGGAAGCGTCTAGCCTCCATGCAGTCTAATCTAGGTCTAAGATGTTTTTAGCCTCTGAGATTTGCTGCTGAGTAAGCTCATCTTTTCTAGTTCTTTCTGGATTCTGTTGGCTAGTTTAACTCAGCTGTTGCTGCTCAAACTCCTTTCCAAGCTAACTGATTCAATTTGACTTCTCTCAGTTTCTGACTAAAATGCTCTGCTTAGCCTATTAACATTGGCAATCTGTCCTAATCTCCTGGCTCCTTCTCATTCTCTGGCTTGTTCTGTCTTCACCTGTTCTAGCTCTGCAACCTGTCTCTGTACAAATGCCCTGGTGAAAACCCCTCCTCCCTCTCCCTCTGCCATGCTCCCTCTTATGCTGCCTCTCTTTCCTCTCTGCTCTGTGACAGCAGATCTTTCTCTAATTCATCACTCTTAATTAAACGTCACTTTCAAACATGGGTGCTTCTTTTTATAAACTAACTTTACCTTCATTGTTTGGGATTAAAGGTGTGTATTAAGGGCATGTCTGAATTCCAGCCAGATCACATAGACCTAGAATGTCTTTGGATGTGATCAGAGCAACCTTGTTGCTGGGACCTCAAAGTGACACAATTCCTGCAACAAGGCCACTCCTACTCCAATAAGGCCACACCTTCAATTCCCTCTCTAGTACTGCTACTCAATGACTAAGCATTCAACTGTAGAAGCCTATGGGGGCTATTTTTATTTAAACCACTACACACATGAATGCCTACAAATACGTGAATGGATAGTGAAATATTATTCAGCCATTTTTTTAAACAGTGAAATTCTGTGACATGCAATAAATTAAACCTCAAAAACTTTTTGTTGTTGTTGTTTTTTGGTTTTTGGTTTGGTTTTTTTTTTGGGGGGGGTTGGATTTTTGGCTTTTTGTTTGTTTGTTTGTTTGTTTTGTTTTGGTTTTTTTTGGTTTTTTGAGACAGGGTTTCTCTGTATAGCCCTGGCTGTCCTGGAACTCACTTTGTAGACCAGGCTGGCATCGAACTCAGAAATTTGCCTGCCTCTGCCTCCCGAGTGCTGGGACTAAAGGCGTGTGCCACCACACCTGGCCCTCCTTGAAAACTTTTTATCAAGTGAAATAAGCCAAACAGACAAATATGCTCTATCCAGCAAGGCTTGGTTCTGGAAACGTGAAGAAAGCAGACATGTGTACTGTTAGGCTAGGCTGTGCTCTCACTGATGGACAGTGTCTACTGTGCTGTAACCTGGAAACTCAGCTCATTCATTGTGTACAGCTTAAGTAGGCAGGGTAGCTTGGTGGACAGTCTCTGAAGAGGAACAATCTGGGGTTACAGTCATCCAGAGGAGAAAGCTGTGATCTCTAGTTTTTAGACAGACTATCAGCATCCTCACAGGACCAGAGGAAGGCTTTGCCAATTCCCATGGGTCTGAAGTACAGACATGTCAACAGAACACATTCGTTCAGGACTTCATCCACTCCCCCACAATATTATATGGTCCTTTTGTTTTTTGAGGTTTATTTTTTGTTTGGTTTTTGCCCGGCATATGATCTTTTTATATAAGGACCTATAGTAGGGCCAGCAGGATGGCTCTGTGGTAAAGGCACTTGCCATGCAAGTCTAACAACCTGAGCTTGGTTCCTAGAACCCACAGTGGGAGGAAAGAACTAACTCCTGAAAGTTGTCCTCTGACCTCCACATGCATACCATGGCATACGTTACATGCTTATACACACATGCATGCACGAAATAAATAACTGTTAAAAAAAAAAAAAAGACAGCAGTGATAGCCAGAGGTGGTGGTGCACACATTTGTTTTCAGCACTTGGGAGGCAGAGGCAGGCAGATCATTGAGTTCAAGACCAGCCTGGTCTACAGAGTGAGTTCCAGAACAACACAGAAACCGGGCCTCAAAAGAACAAAACAAAACAAAACGACAGCAGTGATGGTTGCACGATATGATAAATGTGCATAATCATGTACTTATAAGTTGATTAATATGTATCATATAATAAAACTTGATTGTTCCATGTTACTAGTAAGAATTATTTTGGGCTGGAGAGATGCTCAGCAGTTAAGAGCACTGATTGCTCTTCCAAAGGTCCTGAGTTCACAACCATCTGTCATGAGATCTGACACCCTCTTCTGGTGTGTCTGAAGACAGCTACAGTGTACTTAGATATAATAAATAAATAAATAAATAAATCTTTTTTTAAAAGGAAAAGAATTCTTTCTGCGTGTGTGTGTGTGTGTGTGTGTGTGTGTGTGTATGTGTGTGTGTGAGGTGCATGCAGATGTGTATGCTTGCATGTGCATGTAACATGGAAGCTAGTGGAGGATGTCAGGTTCTCTGCCTTCTTTCTTTCTTTCTTTCTCTTTCTTTTTTTTTTTTTTTTTTTTTTTTTTTTTTTTTTTTTTTTTTGAGACAGGGTTTCTCTGTGTAGCCCTTGGCTGTCCTAGAACTCACTCTGTAGACCAGCTTCACATTAAATTTTATACTTTAAGGGGCTCAGCGGTTAAGATTTTCCATAGGAAAAGCGTCTGCTTTTCCATAGGTCCTGAGTTCAATTTCCAGCAACTACATGGCAGCTTACAAATGTCTGTAACTCAAGTTCCTGGGAATCTGACACCCTCAAACACTAATGCACATAAAATAAAAATAAATAATTTTAAAAATGTATACTTTTGCCGGGCGTGGTGGCGCACGCCTTTAATCCCAGCACTCAAGAGGCAGAGGCAGGCGGATTTCTGAGTTCGAGGCTAGCCTGGTCTACAAAGTGAGCTCCAGGACAGCCAGGGCTGTACAGAGAAACCCTGTCTCGAAAAACCAAAAAAAAAAAAAAAAAATTATACTTTCATGCTCACTACTTCAGCAACACACATTAAAATTTACACTCTCAGCCACAGTGATAGGGAATGATATTTGTTCTAAGACTCAGGCAGAGACAGGAGGATCTCTCTGAGTTTGAAGCCACCCTGCTCTACTTAGTGAGATTCAACTAAGTAAAACATCTGTGGGACTGAAGAGAGGCTCGGCCGCTAAGAGGCTTTGCTGTTCTTCTTTCTTCTTTTTTAGGGGGTGGGGTGGGGATGGGTGTTGAGACAGGGTATCTCTGTGTAGTATTGGCTGTCATAGACTTGCTTTGTAAACCATGCTGGCCTCAAACTCACAAAAATCTTTTCGTCTCTGCTTCCCAAGCACTGGGAACTACAGGCGTGTGTTGCCACCGCCACCTGCTTTTGCTGCTCTCCTGTAAAACTGGAGTTCACCTCCAGCACCCATGACAGTTGGATCACAAACACCCGTAACTCCAGCTCCAGGAAACCCAGCATCCTCTTCTAATCTCCATGGAAACTTGCACACATGTGATGCACATATATGCATATAGGTACACATTAAAAAAATTAAAAATTAAAAAAATCTTTATTAGCATTTAGGAGGCTGAGGAAGGAAGGGTGTAGGTATGAGGCCTGTAGGGCTGGAGAGGTGGCTCAGTGGTTAAGAACACTGACTGCTCTTCCAGAGGTCCTGAGTTCAATTCCCAGCAACCACATGGTGGCTCACAACCATCTGTAAAGGGATCTGATGCCCTCTTCTGGTGTGTCTGAAGACAGCTACAGTGAACTCCTATACAGGGAAAAAAAAAAAGGTTGAGTGCTGGAGGTGAACTCCAGTTTTACAGGAGAGCAGCAAAAGCAGGTGGCGGTGGCAACACACGCCTGTAGTTCCCAGTGCTTGGGAAGCAGAGACGAAAAGATTTTTGTGAGTTTGAGGCCAGCATGGTTTACAAAGCAAGTCTATGACAGCCAATACTACACAGACAAAGACATGTTGAGAAAAAAACAATTAAAGCTGAGAGTAGTAGCACTGCCTTTTAAGTTGGCAACACTCCCTGGGTGGGTTACAGGACAGCGAGTGGTAATGTGGACAGAGAGAGGTGTTCGCCCTTATACAGTCTTAGATGTCACACAGGAATTCCTGTGCTGCATTTGCAGAAAGTTATTTCAAGCTAAGAAGGGTTTTATTGCACTTCATTTTTTAAATTTATCTTTATTTTATGTGTATGAGTGTTTTGTCTACATGTATGTGTGTTCACTGTGTATATACCTGGTGCCTGTGGAAACCAGGAGAAGGGTATTGGATCCCTTGGGACTAGAGGTATAGCTGGTGGTAGGCTTCTGTGTTGGTGCTGGGAACCAAACCACTGAGCTATCTCTCCAGCCCCCATCTATCTATTTATTGTGAGACAAGATATCACTGTGTATCCCTGGCTGTTATGGAATTTACTATGTAGATAAGAGTGGCCTCAAACTCACACAGATGCCCCTGTTTCTCCCACATCCTGGGGTTAAAGGTGTGTACCACCCCACTCAGCAAGTTTTTTTTTTCAATTATTTGATTTTTTTTTGTGGTTATGTGTATACACATTGATGTAAAAATCAGAAGACAGCTAGTAGGAGTCCTTTCCTACCATCATCTGGATGCCAGGGTCAAATTCAGGTTGCAAGTTTGCTAACAAGTGCCTTTGTGAGTTGCTCCTACACACACACACACACACACACACACACACATACACTTTTAACATCCTTAGTGTCGTGTGGTGGTGGTGGTGGTGTGGTATGTGTGTGTGTGTTTGTGTGTGTGTGTGTGTTATGTGCCTATGAGTTTGGAGAAAAAAAACCTTAGTGTCTTGCTCAGGTTACCGTCTCACTGGTGGTGATCCTATTGCTTCAGTCTCGTGATAGCTGGCATTATCACGGCTGTGCCATGCCAGATCCTCACTTTTTAAAAAATATTTTTATTTATTATGTATAGATATAGATATCTCTATATATGAATGAGTATCCTGTAGTTATCTTCAGACACACCAGAAGAGGGCATCAAATCCCATTTACAGGTGGTGGTGAGCCATCATGTAATTGCTGGGAATTAAACTCAGGACCTCTAGAAGAGCAATCAGTGCTCTTAACCCCTGAGCCCCCTCCCTTTTTTTTTTTTTTTTTGGCAGCTTATTTTTAATTGTTTTAAATCACGTATATGTTTCTGTATGTAGCTATGTTCACATAAGCGCAGGCACTCATAGAGGTCAGAGATGTAAGATGCCTTTGGAGCTGGACTTAAACATGGTTGTGAGCCATCTGATATGAGCACCAAGTGGACTTGGGTCCTCTGGACCGCCTTGCTGCCTTCCACCTAGAATTACAGTATATGCAATTAGCTGCTCAGCCACCCCCTCAGTCCTCCTTAGTACTTTCAACATAGTGTAAATCGGAGAGCACTCCTTGGTGCAAAGATTCTGTGTGTTCTATCATTCTCTACACCCAGGCTTCATTGGGACGTGTGATGCCAGCGATGATTCATTGGCGTGAAGTATGAGTTAGAGTCAGACAATCAGTGCTCTCTGCTCTGAGTGGGTCTCCCTGCCCCTGTGTCTCTGAGACAGGGGAGGATTCTCCTGTTGGATCACATAGTGCATAGAGCCCTGTGTGCACAGCGCTCTCAACCATTTGTTGCCATTTCAAATACAGTGACTTCAGAGTCTTCCTTGAAATAACAGATTTCTCCATTTTGTTTGTTCCCTTCTTTCGTCACAAAGACCTGAGGATGAGATGTTTTTGAAGGAACTTTCTAGTAGTTACTCGGTGGAAAAGGACAATGATGCTCCCCTCTTCTACAGAGAAGAAGGAAACAGGAAATTCCAAGAAAAGGAGTACACAGATGCTGCAGTGCTGTACTCTAAGGTAACGTGCGTCCAACCAGCAGTTGAACAAGGCGGAAGATAGAGGCAAAGTGCAGACTCATAACCAGTCCATTGTTTTGCTTTGGTTAGTTGGGTTGGTTGGTTTGTTTGTTTGTTTGTTTCTTCTTCTTTATTAGTCGGATTGGATTTGGGAAAAATGTAGTAGAATTCTATTGTTGATTATATTCACAAACAAAAGACTGTTTATATGTCCTGAATTTTGGCAAGATTCTTCCCATATTCCTTCAGACCCATAGCAGCAGCAAGCTTAGTGGCCCTTTGCCAGGTATTCTCACTGAGCTGTACAGCATTTGTCTGAAGAACTGATGAACATTTTAGCTTATGCTCCTATGTTAGTAAATAGCTAGGTTTTTAGCTAGCCACCTTGCTAGCTTACAACTAGAATGCCTCTGGCTGAGTTTGGTGGCACTTGCCTTTAGTTCCAGCACTCAGGAGGCAGAAGCAGGTGAATCTCTGAGTTCAAGGCAGCCTGGTCTACATAACAAGTTCCAGCCTGGCCAGGGATATGTAGTAAGACTCTGTCTCAATAAAGTAAACAGCCAGAATGACTTAAATATTGCTAAAAAAGAAAGAAAGAAAGAAAGAAAGAAAGAAAGAAAGAAAGAAAGAAAGAAAGAAAGAAAGAAAGAAGAAAATGAGTGGATTTGCCATAGCCTAGTCAAACTAGATTTTCTTGGTTATATGTTAACATACTACTATTAACAACAACAAATACTTTACACTAACCATGACAAGCTATATTTTTAAATTATTATTTTATATGTATGGTGTGGGAAGCTGTTGCAGAGTGGCAGTTGGCTACTGCTGGCCACCACACATACATAGGCAGTGAAGGTTCTTTTGCCAAGACAAGTTAACCAATCAGATGTGAGACACGCCTCTCCTAGGCCTATGTAAGCAGCACCAGTTCTGGGCTCAGGGTCTCTTCGCCTCTACAATCAAGCTCTCCCAATAAACGTGTGCAGAAGGATCCTGTTGCAGCGTCGTTCTTCCTGGCCAGTTGAGCGCGCACAAGAGTATGGGTTTTCACCTACATTTATGTGAACTGCATGTGCACTTGGTACCCAGGGAGCCCAGAAGAGGGCATCATATCCCCTGGAACTAGAGTCACAGGTTATGTATGGGTTCTAGGAATCAAACCCATGTCCTCTGGAAGAACAGCCAGTGTTCTGGATTTAACTGCTGAGTCATCTCTCCAGCCCCACCATGATGGATTTAACTGCTGAGTCATCTCTCCAGCCCCACCAAGCTGGATTTAACTGCTGAGTCATCTCTCCAGCCCCACCACGCTGGATTTAACTGCTGAGTCATCTCTCCAGCCCCACCACGCTGGATTTAACTGCTGAGTCATCTCTCCAGCCCCACCACGCTGGATTTGGAAGCAGAACTGAGGCTTTGAACACTGTGTTATTCTAACTCTTGCTTCCTTGGAACCCTGAGAAAATTCCTTCTATTGGCTTTTCAGAGATCTGTATGGGCTTAAAACAAGAATATGTCCAACTCTTGATCTCTGATTTTATATATTAAAAGAATAGAGTGAGCCTAGGAGTTTGGCACACTCCTATGTTCCAAGCTTCAGGAAGGGAAGAAGGTCAGGAGTTGAAGGCTAGTCAGTCTTAGCTTTGTGACAAGTTTGAGGCTAACGTGAGCTCTATGAGACCCTGTCTAGGAGAGGAGAAAGAAAGGGGTAAAGTGAGGTGTGGCTCCACGCTACCACTTGCCTAACACGCATGACGCCCAAGGTTTCCGTTCCCAGCCCTGGGGTTCAGAGTATTGTGCACACCCTGTATCTTTAAAAGTCAATAGTCAACCCTTGGAATTAACTTTCCGAAAAATATTAAAGCTACATCATCCACTCTACAAACTTGTAAAAGCCCTTCTTTGTAATGGTGTAAGAAAGTATTTGGCTTCAGTTTTATGGCCTTTGCATCCTAAATGTTACCCCATGGAAAGTTGCTTAATGAAAACAGGTAAAAATAAGACAGGAGGGACTGCAAAGATGCTCAGGCTCACGAGTGCTTACTGCCCTTGCAGAGACCATGGCAGGCAGTGGGTCTCCCTACTGCAGGGAATCCAAAACCCTCTTTTGGCCTCTGCAGGCAACCACATTAACACATGCACACATACACATAATTTTAAAAATAAAATAAATCTTTTAAAATGAGCTCTAGAACGAGTTTGACATCAGTCTAGGCTACACAAGACCTTGTCTCAAGAAGAAAGAAATGAAGGTTTGCTGTGGATGGAGAGGGAGATGCACTTCCTATTCCATGAAGCTGCTATTTTGGTGATTATGGTACTTTGCAATTTTATAGAGAGCTGCTATTTTCTTTCTTTTAAAGTAATGCTTGTTGTTTTGACTGTAAAAGTAATAAATGTTACTTTGGAAAATATAGAGAAGTATAAAGAGTAAAAAAAAAAGTCATAACCAGTGAAGTACCGTTAACATTTCTGCTTCTATCCGGCCAGCCAGAGTTTTTCCTGTGAGAATGTGTTTTTCTTTTACAAAATTGGGATAATGCTGCACTTACTGTTTTGTAGCCCACTCTTTCCCTTCACGATTTATTGTACCCATTTTCTCACAGTATTAAATTTTCAGCTCCAAGTAATTTTCCATAGCTAACTCTGTGTTCTGTTACAGAGAAGAAATGTACTTAATTTAAGATCTAATATTGGCATAATATTTGGCATTATGATGCTATAATAAGCATCTTTCTGTATAAATATTTTTATGTACAGCCAGTGTTTTGTTTGGGATGAATTAGCACAAGAGTAAAGTGTGGGGTCAAGCCTCTGAGTGACGCTGAATTGTTCTCAGGAAAGGACTAGTTAACATCCATTCTGAAAGAATGTGGGAATGCTCATTTCTTAAGCAACACTGGTTATTATTACATACTATTATTTTGTTAGTATTATACATTTATTTAGGGGGATAGGAAATATGCTCATATAGTTCAATTTCAAGAGTTGCAAAAATATATGGTGTGGTTTCTTTTCCTGTCCCCTAGTTTAGTCTCACTTCCAGCCCCATAATCTACCTTGTTAAATATACTGTATATAAGGCATATGTAGGTGAATAAAAAACAGCCTAGTATGGTGGCGTTAACCTCGGGTTACTTGAGAACTGCTCTTGCAGAGAACATGACTTTGGCTCCGAAAGCCTTCCTGGAATTCCAGCTCCAAGGGATGCAGTGCCTCTGGCATCCTTGGGTACGTCACTCATGTGCACACATACACATTTGGTTTTTAATCTTAGGAACTCCAAGTGGGCCAATGAGATGGCTCCATGTATAAAGGCAGTTATGCAAAGGTCTGGATGACATGAGTTCAGTCTTCAGATTCTGCAAGATAACAGGAGAGGACCAACCCCTGCGAGTTGTCCTCTGACCTCAGTACACATGTCATGGTACGTGTGTAGTATGCACATGCACAGAAGTCCCAGCACTCGGGAGGCAGAGGCAGGAGGATCTCTGAGTTTTAGGCCAGCCTGGTCTACAAAACGATTTACAGTTATATAAAGAAACTCTGTTTTGAAAAACAAAACAGGGGTTGGGGATTTAGCTCAGTGGTAGAGCGCTTGCCTAGCAAGCGCAAGGCCCTGGGTTCAGTCCTCAACTCTGGAAGAGAGAGAGAGAGAGGGAGAGGGAAAGGGAGAGGGAGAGGGAGGAGAGGGAAAGGAAGGAAGGAAGGAAGGAAGGAAGGAAGGAAGGAAGAAAGAAAGAAAGAAAGAAAGGGAAAGAAAGAAAGAAAGAAAGAGAGAAAGAAAGAAAGGGAAAGAAAGAAAGGGGAAGGAAGAAAGAAAGAAAGACAAAGCAAAGCAAAACTAAATAAAATACATACAATATATTAAATTTTAAGACTTGAGGGCATAGATCAGTGTTATAATGCTTACCTAGCATGCGTAAAACTCTTGGCTTCTAAACCTAGCACCCTACCGCAAAATATTTGCTCTGTCTTGCTAAATTATATTGCTAGTTGTCAGACTACTGTGTACTTTCACTAGCAACATAATGAGAATGTTCACTATCCCACTCCTCTGTCAAGTAATCTGTTCTTGGTTTTATTTTTCTTTGCCAAATTGATGGGTGAACAAGTATTTCAGCTAGCCTAGAACACACAGAGAACTCTCTTTATGAACTCAAGTTTCTTATCCTTTTATGATCTCCAGAGGTTTGTTTTTGTGGGTTTATTAGTGTTTTTTGTTTGGTTGGTTGTTTGTTTGTTTGGTTGGTTGGTTGGTTTTGCTTTACTTTTTCTTATTCATTTTTTTATTTCTTTATTTTTTTGTTTTTAATTTAATGGACTGGTTCCATGTGGCCAAGGATAGCCTCAACTTTGTAGCAGAAACTGGCTTTGAACTTCTGGTCTTCCTTCATCTACCTCCCAAGTGATGGGATTAAGGCACGTGCCACCACATCTAACAATATCTGGGTTTCTTTATTGGAGTTTGAAAGGGATTCCTCCAGCATTACTTTGACTCTTCATAGTTTCTTCCAGAGTTATTACACTTTCATTTGTTACATTAAGAGTTTGATCCAGGGCTGGAGAGATGGCTCAGTGGCTAAGAGCACCAACTGCTCTTCCAGAGGTCCTGAGTTCAATTCCCAGCAACCACATGGTGGCTCACAATCGTCTGTAATGGGATCTGATGCCCTCTTCTGGTGTGTCTGAAGACAGCTACAGTGTAATCATATAAATAAAATAAATAATTCTTTAAAAAAAAAGAGTTTGATCCATTTACACTGGACTTCTTGAGGCAGCAGGATCATAAATTCAAGGTGAGCCTGGGTGAACTGGCAGAAGTGGCAGAAGCTGTGTCTCACACTGCTGTATTCATTTCCTCATTGATCTTCAGAGGTTTGCTAACGGGAAGTAAGTGGAACAGAAGGTTCAGTATTCTTTTTTTCCCAATTCTATTCAGTCTTTAGTAGTAGATCCCTCATTATCTGAGATGCAGAGTCCCCTTTATTCCTGTGACCATCTCGTTGTTTTTCAGGGAGTGTCTCATTCAAGGCCTAACACTGAGGACATTTCACTGTGCTATGCCAATCGCTCTGCAGCGCTCTTCCATCTGGGTCAGTATGAAGTGAGTATTGAAGAACCTGGTGTCCTGCCTGTGGCTGCAGTGGAAAATGAGCTCCTCTCTGTTCTTCTGCACACATTGAAATCAACTAGCTTGCAAACACTGACATCCACCCAGACCCATTCTCTCTTCTGACTCATGTCACCTCTCATAGGTGACCACAAACAATATGTAGTTGACAAGAAGTAGCTATGTCATTGTCCACAGTGCATGGATTTGTTCCAATAGGCCAGCACTTCTGTGTCCATATCAGCTAGATGTGCTGCTGATAGTATTTTAGATTCCAAAATGTGTCCAGATATTACCTCCTTCGTTTGTTTCTTCTAAATAAGCCAGGCACAAAGACTTGAAAGATGGCTTGATGGCTCTTCCAGAGGCTGGGTTTGATTCCCAGCCCCAACATAGCAGCTCACAATAGGCTATAACGTCATTTCCAAGGGGTCTGACTTCCTGTTCTGGCCTCTACAGGCAGAAAGCACAGACATACATGCAGGCAAAACACATAAACATAATTGAAAGAAGATATTAAATAATAGCCCACGCTTGAGCTTATTCCTCTGATGATACAGCTCTCCTGAAGTCATCATGGGCAGTGTAAAAGTAAAGGTGCCCCGCCCTGCCCAGGGGCATCAGTGAGGTAGCTGACTGTGAGTGGCTTTCTTCTCATCCCCTAACTGCTGCAACATCATCAACTGTGGAGCATTATATCCGTGGATTTTAAGTTAGGAAATGACAAAGATTAGATCTATGGCCAGGCACTAGTGCACGCCTTTAATCCCAGCACTCAGGAAGCAGAAGTAGGTGGATCTCTGTCAGTTTGAGTTTACAGAGAGTGTCTAGGCAGCCAGGGCTATATAGAGAAATTCTATCTGGAAAGAATAAACAAATCAGATCTGTATTTCAGGAAGATGCCTATGAGCTGTTTGACATGTGTGATAGAGGTCCTTAAGGACAGGAAAGTATTCCACATGTGTGCATTTTACAGAAATTGGTTATACACTGGAGTTAAGGACTGTTGGAATAGTTGAATGTTCACACTCAGTGTTCTTCAAATCAAATAGAAGAACAAGAATCTATCTGGGCATGGTGATGCACAACTGTATTCCTAACATGTAGAAGACTGAGGCATGCTATGTGTTTGTGGCTAACCTGGGCTACATAGTCAATATTGGACAGTCAGAGCTGCTACTAAAACCTAAAAAACAAAAATCTAATAATCTGGGATTTTATATTTTCCTTTTTTTAAAAAAAGAGTGGGCAGAATGTCTCTGATTTTGTTCAGATGGCCACAGAACCTAGAAAAACTGCTGCTGCTGCTGCTGCTGCATAGCACACAGCTAATATTTGACTATACGTATATAAATTTTGTTGTATACTTTAGCTGTGCTGTCAACTTTGGAAAAAAAGTATCCCAGTTTATCATTTTAAATTGGCACTGTACAGAAATTAACAGCCATATTAGTCTAGACACATTAAACTTCATTTTTCCATTTATACAGAAGCAATGTACTGTATTAAATATTCAGTCTTATCTACAGGGGTTTGATTACAGAAACTATCAAAGTATTCTCTAAATGATGAAAAAAGATTCAAGAATCTGACTGTAGATCCAAAGGACAAGTGGAGAAAAACTTAGGAAGAATTTTCCCTTTATCCCCTCCCTATATTGATCATCTCTTTTACTTCTAATAATAGTGGCCATTTATTGAACATACCCAGGAGTTCCTTTCATCACTTTAGATATATAATTTATCTCATCCTAAAATGACCTGTTGATGAGTCATCTCTCTTTCAGATGAGAAACAAAGACATTGAAAAATCTAACTTGCCTGCATAAGATCACACCTAGCCTCTTACTCACTCCATGAATATTCCTTTTTTTTTTTTCCTTTGAGACAGAATCTCACTATGTAGTTCTGGTTGTCCTAGAACTCAATATATAGACCAGGCTAGCCTCAAACTCACAGAGATCTGATAGCCTCTGCCTGCCGAGTGCTAGGGTTAAATGGATGTGTCACCAAGCCCAGCAAAATTTACCTTCTTAATTTTCTAAGACGTTTCTCCTCTTAAAAAATGGAACTATTGAGCCAGTCATGGTGAGACAGGCTTAATCTTTAATCTCAGCACTTAGGAGGCAAAGACAGGCCTATGGGTTCGGGGCAGCCTGATCTATAGAGAGAGTTCTATGGGTTAAAGTTTAGGGTTAAAGTTTTGAGACAAAACTTTGTGTCAAAAACAAACAAACAAAGCCAGACTGCTTAATAAGACAAATCAGACATAATATTATAAACAAGTATTAGTGTCACTCAATTAAAAAGTCACTCAGGAGGTGAGATCAATCCCCAGCATAATGAGGGGAGGAGGGGAGAGAAGGAAATGAATGGGAGGGGAGGAGGAAGGAAGAGAGAAAAAGGAAAGATCTCAAAGCAGAACACAGGATGTAATTTAAGGCCTAAGCTCTCGACTGAAGTTGTCCACTTTTAATGACCCTTTTCATGCTCATGGTTTTCTGTCTTCGGTACATAGTGAAGAGTGGAAACCAAGGGTCATCCTGGAATTTCCTTTTGTTTTCAGGCATGTCTTAAAGACATAGTGGAAGCAGGTATGCATGGGTATCCTGAAAGACTGCAGCCCAAGATGATGGTGCGTAAGACAGAATGCCTGGTGAACCTGGGGAGACTCCAGGAGGCAAGACAGACCATCAGTGATCTCGAAAGCAGCCTCACTGCCAAGCCAACCCTGGTGCTTTCCTCTTACCAGATTCTGCAAAGGAATGTCCAGCATCTGAAAATAAAGATCCAAGAAAAGGAGACTCTCCCAGAACCCATCCCTGCAGCTCTCACCAATGCCTTCGAGGATATAGCCCTGGGGGAAGAGAACACACAGATTTCTGGGGCCTCCCTCTCTGTCAGCTTATGCACACACCCTTTGAAAGGCCGCCATCTAGTTGCCACAAAAGACATTCTCCCAGGAGAACTGCTGGTGAAGGAAGATGCTTTTGTAAGTGTCCTTATCCCAGGAGAAATGCCACGACCTCATCATTGCCTTGAGAACAAGTGGGATACCAGAGTTACCAGTGGAGACCTCTACTGTCACCGATGTCTGAAGCACACTTTGGCCACAGTACCTTGTGGCAGCTGCAGCTATGCCAAGTATTGCAGCCAGGAATGTATGCAGCAGGCATGGGACCTCTACCATAGCACAGAGTGTTCTCTTGGGGGGCTGCTCCTCACACTCGGGGTCTTCTGCCATGTTGCCCTGAGAATGACTCTTTTAGCCAGATTTGAAGATGTTGATAGAGTTGTAAGGATGCTTTGTGACGAGGTTGGTAGCACAGACACCTGTTTACCTGAAAGCAAGAATCTGGTCAAGGCATTTGATTACACAAGTCAGGGAGAGAGTGAAGAGAAGAGCAAGATAGGTGAACCCCCAATTCCTGGATGCAATGTCAATGGAAAGTATGGAAGTAATTATAATGCTATCTTCAGCCTTTTGCCCCATACTGAAAAGCATAGCCCAGAACACAGATTCATCTGTGCCATCAGTGTCTCCGCACTGTGCAGACAACTCAAAGCTGACAGCGTGCAGGCCCAAACCTTAAAGTCCCCTAAGCTGAAAGCAGTGACCCCAGGGCTGTGTGCAGATTTGACTGTTTGGGGAGCAGCCATGCTGCGACACATGCTACAGCTGCAGTGTAATGCCCAGGCAATAACATCCATATGTCACACAGGTAAGTCAGAAATGGTTTTTACTTACATTATTGGTATTTCAAGAGCTAATGTTTAAGGAGAAAAACACTATAAAGGAAGCCTGGCATCAAATAAATCAGTGACCTAAAAGGAAAACACAGCCGTCTTATATATCATTATGCTATTGAGAAGCTTTGAGCACATTTCTGTGAACCCAGAGCTTGGGAGGTGGAGATAGGATGATTAGGAGTCTAAGACAGCTTTAGCTATACAGCACGTTTGAGGTCAGCCTGAACTACATGAGAACTTGTCTCTTAAAAACTTGAGCCAGAGCCAGGTGGTGGTGGCACATGCATTTAATTCTAGTACTCAAGAGGCAAAGGCAGGCAGATCCCTGAATCCAGCCTCGTCTATATAGTGAGATCCCCACCAGGCTACATAGTAAGATCCTGTTTCAAATAAATAAATATAACAAAAACAGCAATAATAACAATAGCAACAAATTAATTTTTTAGATGTATTTATTTATTTTATGTATGAGTACACCATTGCTTTTTTCAGACACACCAGAAGAGGGCATTGGATCCCATTACAGATGGTTGTGAGCCACCATGTATGTGGTTGCTGGGAATTGAACTCAACACCTCTGGAAGAGCAGTCGGTGCTCTTAGCCACTGAGCCATCTCTCCAGTCCATTAATTAAAAATTTAAAACTAGAGTATTTTTAAACATTTATTCATTTTGTGTGTGGTATACATACTATAATACAGGTTCATAAGTCAATTCTCTTCTACCATGTGTGTCTTGGAGATCAAACTCAGGTTCTTAGGCATGGGAGCAAGTATTTACTTCCTGAACCATCTCCCTAGCCATTTCTAGTATTCTTTTCTTTTGTCTTGAAAGATTTATTTATTATATGTAAGTACACTGTAGCTGCCTTCAAATACCGGAAAGGGGAATCAGGTCTTGTTAGAGATGATTGTGAGTCACCATGTGGTTGCTGGGATTTGAACTCAGGCCCTCCAGAAGAGCAGTCAGTGCTCTTAACTGCTGAGCTATCTCCAGCCCCATTTTTAGTATTCTTATTAAGTGGTTTCCATTTTATCCAAAGATGCCTTTAAGGGCCTGGGAAGATGGCTCAGTGGGCATTGAACTTGGTGTGTGAGCATGAAGACCAGAGTTCAGATCCCTAGCACCCAGGCAGATGCTGAATGATGGTGGCCTGCCTGAGATTCCAGGACAACGGAGACAGACAGGGGCCCTAGCTAACCATACTACACACTAGCTGAGCTGTGTGCTCAAGAGAGCAGCCCTGGCTTACTGTGCAGGATGGAGAGTGATCATCTCCACAGGCAAGCACACACCTGAGCACACAGACATGCACAAAGGAAAGAAAAGTCCTTTTAAGGTGGTGGTGGTGTTGTTGTTTGGGGGTCTTTTGTTTTGTTTTTTTCTCCCCCTCCCTCATTGTGATGGCACATTCCTTTAATCTCACATCTGGGACAAAGAGGCCGGAGGATCTTTGTGAACTGGAGGTCAGCCTGTTCTACATAGCAAGCCCATTTCAGCCAGGACGACATAGATATACCCTGTCTCAAACAGACAAAAATTATTTATTTTATATATTTGAATGTTTTGCCTGCATGTATGTCTATGCACATTATGTCTGGTGCCCATGAAAGCCAGAAGAGGGCATCAGATCTCTCAGAACTGGAATTTCAGACACTTATCAAGTACTGCCTGAGTGCTAGGAATCAAACCAAGGTCTTCTGGAAGAGCAGCAAGTAGTCTTTTTTTTTTTTAATATTTTTTTATTACATATTTTCCTCAATTACATTTCCAATGCTATCCCAAAAGTCCCCCATACCCTCCCCCCCCCCCCCCGAGCAGCAAGTATTCTTCATTGCTGGGCCATCTCCCCATCTCCTTTTCTAGTTAATTAAGCTGAAAGGGAGGGAGGTAGATGTTGCCCAAACTTAGGATTTATTGACAGATTAATACTCTGTTAGCCTAACTACACTATAGAAGCTTATTCTTTAGACTTTCACATTACACTGTCCAGATTTTGCCATCCTTTTTGTGTGTATATGTCTACAGATCTTAATTCAGCTGCCAATTTATACAGTGTTTATAGGTATTCTTTGTGACGTGGATCTTTTACCCATCTTAAAGCAGTAGGATTTGAAAGCTGACATTTATGTGGCCTATGGTCCTGTTAAATCACATTTCAAGTTAGTCTCTGTGGTACACATTTTGGGGTCTATCTGCGGTTCCGCATCTCACACTTTTCCCTCTCAGGGTGTCCAGAAGCTGCTGCACACTGGGCTGGAAGGATGAAGTGGAGTCCAGAGTGAGTGGAATTCTGCAGCATCCCGGTCCAGCTGGGAGTGAATGCTGGGGTCAGGAGGAGATGGGTGAGAGGGCCTTCTCCAAGGGCCTTCTTAGTGTTACAGCTCTAGGCAAAGGCCTTCTCTGACAATCTTAGCCTGTGCATAGTTTTTTATTCGAGATGAGCTTGTATGCATACACTTTATTGGCAGTAAATCAGAGGTTATCCACTCTTAGGGAAGGAGATAGGAATACCCAAGGTGGACAGAGGTCATTGGCTGAAGGATAACGTACTGAGATGCTCATTAGCACGGGGAGGCATCCCAGGAATCTCAGGTGCTTGCTGACTGGGTTTCTTAGGGGGTTGAGAGGGTAGCAGTGATTTCACCAAGGTTATGTATGGCAGAGGGTATAGGGGTTTCAGGCTCCCCAGACAAAGAAGGAGAAGGAGAAGCCCTGCTGATAAGGGAAGTCCCCCATTTTGAGCCACTTCAGAAGGCTATCAAGACACTGATAGACTTTGTCCTTAATTAGCAGGGCCCAACAAGTGTCTGTTTTCTTTTCTGCCTTCATTGGCTCTTTGAGCCACTGCTACAAAATATCCAAATCTGGGCCAGGAAGCTGGCTCGGCTAGTAAAGGTGTTTGCCTCTAAGCCTGAAGGCCTGAGTTTTCACTTGATTTGGTTTGGTTTTTGTTTTTTTGAGACAAGGTTTCTCAGCATAGCCCTGGGTATTCTGGAACTCACTCTGTAGATCAGGCTCAACTTGAATTCAGAGATCTGCCTGCTTCTACATCCCGAGTGCTTAGATTAAAGTTGTGCGCCAACACTGCCCACCTAAAAAAAATATGAGGGGCTGGTGAGATGGCTCAGTGGGTAAGAGCACCCGACTGCTCTTCCGAAGGTCCGAAGTTCAAATCCCAGCAACCACATGGTGGCTCACAACCACCTGTGATGAGATCTGATGCCCTCTTCTGGTGCATCTGAAGACAGCTACGGGTGTACTTACATATAATAATAAATAAATCTTAAAAAAAAAAAAAAAGAACACTATTCACAAGGTACAACAACAGTGTACTAGGAAACTTTAAAATAGCCCATCATTCATTCTAGGGGAAAAATCTTTTTAAACTTTAGTGTGTAAGAAAGAGAGAGGGGCTGTAGAAAGGCCACAGCACGTGTATCCAGGTTAGGAGTCAACTTTTCAGAAGCGGAGTCTCCCCTTCTACCTGTTTTTGAGGCAGTCTCTTGTTTCTGCCCTACACTTTGTACATGAACTTCAAGATGGTTGTTCTATTTCTGCCTCTCATGTTGCCCTATGCATGCTGAGCTTACTGATGCCAGCCACCACATAAGCATGGCACCAGCACTGAGCCAAGGGCAGGCATCTGGCTCACATGGAGAGTTACCCATCAAGCCATCTTGCTAGCCCCAGAAAATGTATTTTTGACAGGTGTGGTGGTGCACATATTTAATCCCAGCACTCAGGAGGCAGAGGCAGGCAGATCTCTGTGTCTGAAGCCAGCCCAGTTTACAAATCAAGTCCCAGAATAGCCAAGGCTACATAGAGAAACCCTGTTTTGAAAAACAAACATCCTTCTGTGTTCCAGTCACAATGACTGCTGTAACAATAATATGAGGATTTGGGCGTGTCAAAAATCACAAGTAGCAAGGTGTAATGGGCAGGCCTTTAGTCTCAGCACTTGGGAGGCAGAGGCAGGAGGATCTCTGTGAGTTTAGCACAGCCAGGGCTGTTACACAGAGAAACCCTGTCTCAAAAAAACCAAGCAAAAATAGAATTACAAGTTAACCAGGGTATTGGTGTTAATATGAAATAGCAGAACTCAAGATAGCTAATGAAACAAAGGATTCTATTTTATAAAGGAGACATTCCATACTGAAATATATGCAGAGCCTGATGCTTGCCTAGCAACTGAACTACACCCACACCCTCTTCATGAAACTTAATAAATGCACACTATCAAACACATTATCATGACAAAAATGATAGTCTATATCCTCTCTCTAAAAGTTAAATAAAGATATATATATTTGTCTATGAGATTGGCAGTATCATTTTGTTGATATCATGATTAGTTTTTGTTAACCTGTTACAAACCTAGGCATGTCTTGGAAAAAGGAATCTTAAATTAGAAGATGCCTTCATAAGATTGGCATGTAGGTATGTCTCACTAATGATTGATGTGGAAAGTCACCGAGGATGGTGTCACCCTGGGCAGATGGCCTGGGGTATATAAAAACACAGGCTGAACAAACCACAAAGCAGTAGTCCTCAATGGCTTCTGCTTTAGTTTCTGTCTCAGGTTCCTACCTTGACTTCCCTCAGTGAAGGCATGTCACATGAGAGTTGTAAGAGGAAATAAACCCTTTCCTCCCCACATAGTTTTTGGTTATGATGTTATATGTCAACAACAGAAACTATAACTAATATAGTTGGTTTTCTTTTTTTGTTTGTTTTGTTTTGTTTTGAGACAGGGTTTCTCTGTATGGCCCTGGCTGTCCTGGAACTCACTTTGTAGACCAGGCTGGCCTCGAACTCAGAAATCCACCTGCCTCTGCCTCTGCCTCCCAAGTGGTGGGATTAAAGGCATGCGCCACCATTGCCTGGCTGGTTTTCTTTTTTTTTTAATACATTTATAATGCATTTTAGATTTAAAAAAAAAAATGGCCATGGCATATAATATAAAAAGAAGTGCTTACAAATCACCATGTGCCCTTGCCATAAATTATGTAAAAATTTCCATATGGACATCAGTCTCAAGCTTACAATCTCAGCACTCATGAGCCTGAGGCAGAGGCAGGAGGATGGTGAGCTCAAGGCCAGCTTAGTCTACATAACAAGATCCTGTCCAAATAATAACAACAGTAATAATTTCATACATAGAACTAGAAGGGGCCACTGCAAAGACAGTATGACAAAACCACTGGCCCTGCCTAATTGTATTTTAAATAACTGTCCTCCTCTCTGTAATTTTCAGTTTCTAATTTTTACATAACTACCATGTATTCTTTTTGTAATTTTAATTAGTTTTTTAATAATAGAAACAAGCTAAGTGCTAAGAATATTTTCATATGAACATTTTCAAGGCACTTGATACATACCTCAGATTTGCCCTCCAGGTGAGCAGTACCAATTACGTGCCACCAGCAATGTTAGCTTCCTTTTTTCCCTACCATCTGATTCTGTTTCAGTCTATTCGTAGTTCTGATCTTGTTATATCCCTTTTTATTGTTTCCCTGGGTTCCAACACCTCCCAGTTGAGTGTTCTCATTGAATTTCATTAGCAGCTGTTTCATTAATGGCACAGAAGAAGGATTACAGTGTTAACTAGGATAGACTTTGACAAAGAACTATGAGAACATATCTTATTATCTTTGCATAAATTCTTTTTAATCAAAGTTCCTCAAAAGCCTCTCTCTGTTCCCATCTCAGGGAGTAGGTCTGGCCACTGATGAGTGTCCAGGCCACAGTACAGGTGTGCGTGGTTCTGTCCCTGTGGGAAGGGCACATCTGTGTTGTAACAGGATTCCTGTCTTAACAAGCCTTGCTCAGGCTCTAAGTGGTCCTGAGCTAGCTAACTGCCCTTGGCTTTCCCTTGATTACCAGATAACTATTCACTCTTCTCATTTTGCAGAGCACTTACCAGGTAGCTATGTCCTGGAAGTACGAATGAGTCCTTCTATTGTTTTTCTTTTACTTAAATCCCATTTGAAATGCGCCAGGGACACTTCAATCCAAGGTACACTTTTGCTAAAGAATCACTCATTTTTATATGCAAAATGTCACCTATTAACTGCAGCTGATATGGTACATACATATTCTCTCTTCCTATTATCCACTAATAGGTGACTAATGCGAAATATTGAGTAATTTTTAAAAATCAATACTCAATTTTTTAGAAATAATTAGAGAGACATTCAACTCTGACACCAGCACCCTACTCAGTTCCTGAGCCTTCCTCTGCCGGAGGAGAATCTATAAATAACTCACGAAGCTGACATTACTCACTGTGTTGCAGTCATTTTTTTCTGAGAAAATTTTAGCAACTGTTCTAATAGAGCCTGCCAGTTATCAGTAGTTGAGAATGCAAGTCAACTTTTAATTATGCAGACGCTGATTATTCAGACGACAAATTGTTGGTGCCTGCACGGCTCCTTCCTGCTGCCTACCTTTAACCGTTCTCAGTGCTCATTAGCACATGTTCCAGAAGGTAGGCTTTGGAGGGGCGGACAGGCACTCAAACCAGCTAAGCACTTAGAGAAGCTCTGATGAAAGATGTTAATGCAGTTTGTAGAATTATTGACTAAAATTGAGTCATTTGGATTCCCTGTGAATTGTATTTACATGCCCTGTCCCTGTCCCCCATAGCAACAGATAATAGGATTGTCTGCAGAGAGACAACATAGTTCTTATATTTAATTTTTTCCTTTGTCGAACATTTTCACATGATGGTTCGTGGTGTTTCCTTTGTTCATTACATTTGTATCCAGACTAGTTACTTCTGATAAGCGGTTAGTTAGGATTCCTGGCACGCGGACAGTGACACCACAGTTGTCTGATCGTTTCCCACTTTTTTACAAAACCGTTTGCCTTTAAGAGTCAGTGTTTTGCACATTTCACCCAGATTATTGGAAATATTATTTCCCTCCTGCTTAAACCGAAGCTGTGATCATAATTTAAGCCTTTCTAGGTAGCCGATCTTACATGTATCATACCTATTTCTGGCATATGTTTGTCTATTACAAAGACCTCGTAGGTATGCAGTTAGAAGCCTCTAGTTAAATGAAATGTTGCGTGTGTGATGAACCTGGAGTGGGGATGGCCTTTTGTGTGCCCCAAGGCTGTTGTGTTTCACACAGTTGTTTTCTGCCTCCTCTGGTCTATCACTATCCTGCCACTGCCAGAAAACCCTGCTGTGTGTTCCCCGCGTGGAGGATCTCTGCTTCTGAACTTCTTTGGCCTGAGAAACTCCATAACCAAATCAGTTAGCATTTTGTTTAAAGAGCAGGTAGGCTGTTAGAGCTTGGGTCTTACATGTCTCCCAGGTCCACTTGCCAGCGCCTTGACCACTGTTAACTTTTGTTAACCAACTCATCTTTTGCTGCCTGTTTTTTGGGGGGTTTTTTTGGTTTTGTTTAAGCCAAGATCAGTTATATGGCCCAGGCTGAGCCTCTCTTCCCAGCCTCTCAAATGTTAGAATTACAAGCATGCATCCCTCAGCATACCTTTCCTTTGCTTTTTTTAAAATAGAGTTTTGCCATAGCAACAGAAATCTAACCTAACTAAGCATAGCCGTGCACATGGTATGAGGAACTCACATATGTGTGAATGGAAGTTCATAGAGACCGGCATCACTGCCTAGAGGCCCCTTTCTTCCTTCCTTGCAGTTGTCGTGCTAGCTGACTGTACTACAAAAGAGGTTGTCTGAGGCATAAGACTACCTTCAATAAAACATGCACAGACAGTTTGCTTCTCTGAGATTTCAGAGCAGTGACTACCTTCAATAAAACATGGACAGACGGTTTGCTTACCTGAGACTGCAGAGCAGTTTCCAAAAATTTTAGACAAAGGGTAGGATGAAGAAGGCTGCGGGGTTTTGCACACACTTAAGGTGCGTAAGTAAATAAACTGAGCTACACTGACAGGATGCTCGTTCTAGTAGCCAACCAAAGAGCAGTTGAACCAAAGCACCTAGACTTCAAACATCGTGGGGAGATAATCTTAGGAGTGCTATGCTTCTGCGTCCTACAAGTATTATGAAACTGTCTAGAAAGCACCCCACTGGTAATCCCTTTTTGATTATTTTTTTTATAAATTCTAGTCTTGGGGTTTTGAGTGGCACACAGACATAATGGTTAGGCTTCGGTGTGTGCTCATTCACTTTGCTTCCTGGGGACCAGAGTTTGCGATGAGTCATGTTCCATCTGATTTCTGTCGGATCCGGCTGCAGAGCCATGACTCAGATGGGCTTCAGGCCCAGCTGCTCAGTTCATCTTCTGGGGAATAGATGACAAGGACGGGACAAATGTCCTGACGCACATTTCCTTCTGTTCTTGCACTTCCAGGGTCTAACGAGAGCATCATTACCAACAGCAGGCAGATACGCCTTGCCACAGGCATCTTCCCTGTTGTCAGCCTCCTGAACCACTCCTGCAGGCCCAACACCAGTGTGTCCTTCACTGGCACTGTCGCCACCGTCCGGGCAGCACAGAGGATCGCAAAAGGACAGGAGATTCTGCACTGCTATGGTGAGCCAGCCTTTCTTTCCACTACCCTGCTGTGCCTCACACCTCACATGAAAAGGATAAGGGGACAGGAATCAGCAGATATGGGCCCAGTGCCTCTACTCATCCTCTGAGTCTTTCCTGGAAAGGGCAATGCATCCTTGGGCCAATAAAAAAGGTCTTCTGGCTGTAATAAAAAAGCCCGTTGAGGGCAGTGAGCCATATCCCTCCATGCCTTGTAGACAGCCTATCCTGAAAATGAGCGAGGAGCACTTTCTTGGCTTCTTTCTTCCTGCCCCAGCAGCTTGGAAACGTATCCACTTTCACCCGTGTTTTGTTGTTTTTTCTGAGATGATAGGGCAGAGTACCCAACCTCATATAGGCTAGGCTAGTGTCTATCACTGAGCCAGGACCCCAACCCAGCACCACCATGCCAGTCACGTGATGACTAGGCCAGCCCCTCGGTAGAGTAGGCATTGACTCTCTTGGTGTGACTAGGAACTGTGGGTAATCTCTCTCCAGGGCCTCACGAGAGCCGGATGGGCGTTGCTGAGAGGCAGCAGAGGCTGAGTTCTCAGTACTTCTTTGACTGCCGCTGTGGGGCCTGTCACGCTGAGACACTGAGAGCAGCTGCAGCTCCCAGATGGGAAGCCTTCTGTTGTAAGACTTGCAGAGCGCTCATGCAGGTAAATCTCTGCTGTTCCCAGGGGCAGGGCTCCAGCTAAAGGTTGTCAGTCGCCAGGAGAACCATTCCTGCTTCCCTTCTTGTAACTCCTCCCTACATGTCGCCCGGTCCTGCAGAAAACACAGGTTGTATTTCCTAATATTTTCCCTATAAGTGACACAAAATCTTAAATTACACAAAGGGACCAAAAAAAAAAAAAAAAAAAAAGCCCTAGAAATTTACTTGCTCAAATAAGTCATCAAAAGTTGTGCATCAGGCCTAGCACTTGGGTACTGGTAACCCTAGCACTCAGGAGGCTGAGGAAGAAGGATCTCAAGTCGGAGGCCAGTCTCAAGTGACACCCCATCTAAGAGATCACCATTCCAAGGAGCTATTTCAGAGATGGTTTAATCTGGGGACCCAGATTGTGGATTTTCTGTCTGTTCAATTCCATCTCTCTGTGCTGGCCTCATCAGACACACTCTGTAGTAACTGTGGGAAAATCCGACCCACATAGTTTTCCCTCAGCCTTTGACCCAGAGGGAAGAGCCACAGTGGAGAGCATGAGAGCAGACCCTTGGGTGCTACTGCCAGGTAATGGTGTAGACACTGGAGTCTTCAACATTCATGCCCCAATGCAAAATGGTCTCCACACCAGAGCATGGCATTCTCATTAGAAATAAGTAAATGGAATTGGCTGTGTTGAAAATTGTAAAGCCAAGGGTCAAGAATGAAGCCTTCCCCAGCATGTTTTGTTTTGTTTTGTGTTTTAGGCAGCGTCTCTCTGTGTAGCCTTGGCTCCTGCCCTCTGCTACCTCTCCCAGGTGTGCCACCATGCTGGGCCTAAGCGCCCTGTGCATTAGTGCTCCCTCGATCCTGCTCACTCTTGAGACAGTCTTCCTTCTACTCTGTATCCCCAGATAACCTAGAGTTCACTTCAGAGCCCAGGCTGGCCTCAAACTTGAGATCCTCGTGTCCCAGCTTCTCAAATGCAGTGATATTTACAGGCCTATACCTGGCTTTCCCTGATAGATTCCTAGTAAGATGATTATCCTTTGAGCCATATCTCTCTTCTGCTTCTTCCTCTCTTCCTGCAGGGTTGATCTAGAATTTATTCTAAAGCTGACTGGCCTCAGAATTGCCATCCTACTGCCTTTAGTTTCCAAGTGCCACTTTACTGCAATGTGTCACCACATCCAGAGTTCTGTGTTTGTTTATTTGTCTGTTTTTGAGACAGGGTTTCTCTGTGTAGCCCTGGCTGTCCTGGAACTCACTCTGTAGACCAGGCTACCCTCAAATTCACTGAGATCTGCCTGCCTCTGCCTCCAGAGTGCTGCTGTACACTACCACCACCCATCCAGCTTTCTATATTGGTTTTCCTATGGCGTTTTAAAATAGCCATTATACGTGTGTTTATCATCTAAAGTCCTGGTCCCAAAAGGAGATGAGAGGGGCTGCTAAGGTGAAAAGGATTACAAACGCTTATCAATTCTGTTCAAAAATTAAACCTCAGAGTGGGATTAGCTGCTTCTTTCATTAGAATTGCTATCAGAATTCACTCAGGCCTTGTTTGCGTGTGTTATTGAAGAAGTCTCTTCCTCATCAGGTCAGTGACTCCTTAGCTCAAGTACATGCAATATGCAGTATTGATAACTGTTCTCGCTTAGGAATAAAAATAGAACTGACTTCCACAGGGAAATGATGTGCTGAGCTGTAGCAACGAATCTTGCACAAACTCTGTCAGCAGGGACCAGCTAGTCTCTCGCCTGCAGGACCTTCAGCAACAGGTCTGCATGGCCCAGAAGCTTCTCCGAACCGGTAAACCAGGTGAGATTGGCTCCCTCGCCCTAGGCCTCAGCCCTTCCCTTGTTTATTTTGGTATCACCTTGCCTTACTGAGCAGTCCTCAATAAATGACTGAGGACTTGAATTTAATTATCCCAGCACCAGCCACAAGATGGCTATGTAGGCCAGTGAGACCAGACTGTGACCAGCTGTTACTCTGGTGCCCTTGAAAGTCTTCCTGATGGTTTAAGCTGTGTCTGCTGCGCCAGATAGTTCTAGCAGCTCGAGCACCAGAAAGGCTGTCTGACTTCCATGGGCTTTGTGTGGCTCCAGAGGTCCAATGCCATCATCTGATTCCCAGCTTAAGGACCTAAGCTCCGAGAAGGTTGCTCTGCCCTCAGCAGCAGCAGCAAGTCCTGAGTGCTGCCTGGGCTCGTGGTGTGACTCAGGAGTAGAGCTCGGTAGCTAGCCTGAGCTGAGAGCTGAGAGAAAGAAAGGACTCCTCTCTTTTCAGAAAGGGATTTGCAGAACTCGATGTTAGACCCTGACATGGTAGGAATCTGTTTTGACTATTCTAGCCTAGATTCTGAAGTTGACCTTTAGCCTAGAGTCAAGAAAACTAATGATTACAGGAGGAATGTAGAGTTGGTTGTTAAATGTTGGTTGGAAAATGGATGTTAGAAGCCCAGGGTAAATGTGAGGAAGCCTCATCTAACACCTCTTTTACTGAAAGAGAAAACATAAGCAACCAACAGCTTCCCTGGAATGCCCGGCTGTTGACTCCGTGAGATAAAGAGGCATTTTCACTTTGACCTAACCGATAGAGACCTTGCAACGTGGTCTCTCGTGTCCAGGACTAGATCTGTATCTGTTGTGAGGCATTTTTCCTTTGAATCCATAGAGCAAGCCATTCAGCAGTTGTTGCGGTGCCGGGAGGCTGCTGAGAGCTTCTTGTCAGCAGAGCACACCGTACTGGGGGAAATTGAAGATGGCCTGGCCCAGGCCCATGCTACCTTAGGTATGCTACCTTAGGTATAGCCGGAGTTCTCCTTCCCTGCCGTGTGTTCAGTGCGGCCCTTGCCTTGTCTGTTTGGTTCTCTCTTGCCATCTGAATTGACGCTCTTCTCCCTCCCATTCTGCATTCCTTGCCCCCAGAGCCTTAGGCTAATGGTGTTTCTTTTCCGGAATGAGACATTTCTCTTCTCACAGGGAACTGGCTAAAGTCTGCTGCCCATGTACAGAAGAGTCTCCAGGTGGTTGAAACTCGCCATGGGCCATCCAGTGTTGAAATTGGCCATGAGCTCTTCAAACTGGCCCAAGTCCTATTCAATGGGTAGGCCTTTCTTTTTCCTAGTGTTTGGCCAGGGCACACAGTGCTCTGTGTTTTCCTAGGTGCTTCTGTGTATGGCTTTTTGCTACAGTGCTTTAAAGCATGTTGAAACTCTTTTATTTCCTCTTTAGGACAGATATTTGCCCTCTGCTTCACTGATAGACTTTAAGCTTTGAATTCCTTCCTGAGGATGTGGAGAAAGCCATTAGGTCTGCATGGAGCTTCCCAGGGAGGATTTGGAGGCAGCCTCACCCGCCTCTAGCATTCCTGTCTGCTTAATCACACCTCCCTTGGCTGCCTCAGTCCCTGCTCTCTCAACTCCAGGGCTCGGCCCTTTCCCTGGTTTGCCTCTTATTCCTTTTAAAGCAGTGGTTTTCAACTAGAAGGGATTGCAAATGGCATTTGGCAGTGTTTAGAGACAGTTTTGATTGTTATGGCTGCCAGCATCTAGTAAAGGCTAAACCTACAGTGCACAGGACCGCCTCCACAGTGGAGAGACCCAAGTTAGCTATGTGAAGGCTGAGAATCCCTGCTTTGGAGATTAAAAAAGGAAGCTGAGGGAACCACTCAGTTGGAAGCACCCTTGGTGGCATGCACAAGGCCCTGGTTCTGTCCCTAGCTCTGCACAAAAAATAGAATACAAGGAAGAGTAACCCTAATGAGCTGGTCCCTCACCCAGTGTGCCACTGAGGTCACTTGAAGGGAAGTCTAGCCCCAATTTAGTATTTTTTGTGGCTGCCATACCTCCAGCCTTGATCAAATCTCATGGTATACATTGGTAAGAAAAAGGGTTTGAAACATAGACCTGATACTCGGACATGGAAACAGTATGTTTGGTCAGAGAGAGCGAAGGACCTGATAGACGAGGGCAATATCAGAGAGAGGGCATCAGTCGGGTTAGACACGAGCATTCCACAGTGAGCAGCTCTGGATAAGCTTTTATAAATGCTGGTTAAGGTTTTGAATTTGCCCAATTTTGTCAGGATCCCAGAGTCTATCACAAACATACACAGTTTTCTCAAATCTGCTTTGCAGTATGCCCGTGAATGTCTCTTATCTATACTTTCAGATGGTAAGACCCTGAGGGCAGAGGAACTCAGACCCTTTGTGCCCCCTGTAAGACCCTGGGGGATGCAGTGGACCCGACTTTGTGTTCTCTGCACAGAAAGGAGTCCACTTTCGTTGAGACTAAGGAAGGGAACTGACAAGCTTCCCTTTCTGGCTTCAGGTTGGCAGTGCCTGAAGCTCTGAGTGCCATCTGGAAGGCAGAAAGGATCCTGTTGGTGCACTGTGGCCCTGAGAGTGAGGAGGTCCGGGAGCTCCGGGAAATGAGGTCCTGCTTACTGGACTCGTCATTCGTCCCTGTGGGGCCCTTGGTGTAGAGCAATCATCCTCACCCTCAAGAAGGAGCTCTGGTGATGACTGAGATGTTCTGTTGGCTTGGAGCTCTCATCAGAGAGGACGGGACCTTCCCACCTGACCTGAGCCTAGTGTCTGGCACAGAGAGCACTTGAAAACAGATTGAGACACTCACCTGCCATGCTGGCTGCTGCTTGCAAGAGCTAACTGCCCTCTGATGGAAACCCCATGCCCAGAAAAGACTAAATCCAGTATCTAAAGGCTGCTTTAAAGGGTTGTCACTGCAGCCGGGCTTGGTGGCACACGCCTTTAATCCCAGCACTCGGGAGGCAGGCGGATTTCTGAGTTCAAGGCCAGCCTGGTCTACAAAGTGAGTTCTAGGACAGCCAGGGCTACAGAGAAACCCTGTCTTGAAAAACCAAAAAAATAAAAAATAAAAATAAGTAAAAAATAAATAAATAAATAAATAAAGGGTTGTCACTGATCTGCAGGCAGCTCATGCTAGCCTAGGCTTTTGGCTCGATTTCATCTCACTAAACGATGAATCTGTTTCCCTGGAACATTCCTATGGTTTCTAGTAGTAATGAAGTGCTGTGTTCCACTCCAGTGAGAACTTCAATTCTTAGTCTTGTATTATAATTGAAAAATAATATATAGCAAGAAATCAGTATGACTGCTTACCTCAAGAGACATACAATTCCACTTACAATATCCTGCTTCCTTAAATTTTTCATTAAGACTGGTGATATATAATTTGTGAATGGAGAAATAAATACGTCTTACTGTTGGCAGTTTCTTCCTGGGATGGCAACTCTGTATTGGTTTCCTACCAGTGTCCTAATTCTTACTCAGTGGCTTTCATTGAGTGTTCTTGGCACTCACTGTCCAAGCACTGATGCAAGGCAACCCTGTAGCATGACTTCATAGCACAGGCCTCCTTGTTAGCACACCTGAAAGCAGACCACTCTGGCTGTTTCACTTGCAGACAGAATCTTACTCTGTAAGCCAGTCTAGCCTCAAACAACATCCTCCTGCCTCAGCCTTCCAAGTTCTAGGTTTATAGGAAAAGGCCACCTTGCCCAGCTTGAGACTGCTTCTTACTGCCATGTCTCTTCAGGCTCACACATGAAGTCCAGGGCACTCCAGGAGGAGCCGTGAGTCTGTCTGCAGGGCACTCCAGGGGGAGCCATGAGTCTGTCTGCAGGGCACTCCAGGAGGAGCCGTGAGTCTGTCTGCAGGGCACTCCAGGGGAAGCCGTGAGTCTGTCTGCAGGGCACTCCAGGGGGAGCCATGAGTCTGTCTGCAGGGCACTCCAGGGGGAGCCATGAGTCTGTCTGCAAGGCATTCCAAGAGCAGCCATGGGCGTCACTCATTGGTAGACTGTGAGGCTACATCTCCAGATGCCCCGAGTGCTGTGGTTGTGAGCACTGCTGCTCATGGTTTCCAACTGAGACAGAGGGAAGGACTTTGCCCCTTTCCCTAAGGATGGGTAGTAATAGTCCAGACCACAAGGGACAGATAGCTATGGGGTTTTCTGACTCATCCTTAGTACATTATTGCTGATGACCAGTTTGTTTGGATGAGTTAGTGGGAAAGAAGACCCAAGTCCATACACTCTGCTTTTTAGAACTTGCTCATCCTAGCCATGCCCAAGGAGCAGCCGTTGACTGTCATGGCATTACAGTGAGGAAATAAACAGTCCTGAAGGTGCCTGGCAGCAGCTTTTCAAGAAGCTGGTGTTAAAAGACAGTATTCAAACATTTGCGGACTGGGAACTGGGCAGCATTTGAGTCTCCTGCTGTCTGTTAATTTACCCTGACAAGGAGGTGACTTGAAAGGTTTGTTTTGTTTGGGGTAGAGCTTTTTCAGGAAAAAAGTTTAGTCCTACAGACAACTCTATAGTTATTCTAGTCCAAACTCATGCCTTGTGTTTTATTCCTAAAAGCCCTGTCACACTTTGTAAAATAGGTGCTCTTCCTCAAAGGATATATTTAACGTTTTATATATCAGGCCTTATTCTGTGCATGGAAGCTTTTTTTAGATGCTTTGTAAGATGGCTCAGTGGTTAAGAGCATGTACTGCTCTTCTGGAAGTCCTGGGTTTGATTCTCAGCAGCTAACACCAGCTGTTATTCCAGTTCCTGGGATCTGATGCCCTCTTCTGGCCTATGTGAGCACTGCATGTGCGTAGTGCACAGACAAATGCAGGCAAAGCACTCATACATAAAACTAAATTCAAAAAACTCTTTCATTGTCTCATGTGACCTAGCTTGAGAATACCTGTGCTTATATTATAATCTAGTATGAGCCAGCCACGGTAGCAACACACCTATTATCTCAGCACTCAGAAGATTGAGACTAGATGGTCAAGAGCTAGAGTCTGGGTTACAAAACACCTGTCTCAAAAGTAAAAGGGCTGAAAAAGTGTCTCAGCAGCTAAGAGCACACACTGCTTCTCCAGAGGGCCTCATTTCAGTTCCTAATACCCACACCGAGTGACTCAACCACCTGTAACTCCAGGTCCATGAGATCCAACACCTCTGGTCGTCTGCATAAGCTCCTACACTCAATTATACAGAGAGAGAGAGAGAGAGAGAGAGAGAGAGAGAGAGAGAGAGAGAGAGAGAGAGAGAGAGAATTTTAAGAAAATCTTTCAAAGTAAATTAAAAAAAAAAAAGGATAAAACAAAACTATGCATTTAAGTTCGGTAAGGTGGTGCACACTTTTAATCCCAGCATTCAGGAGGCAGAGGCAGGCAAATCTCTGTGAGTCCTGGGCTTGCCTAGTCTACATAAATGAGTTCCAGGGCAGCCAGGGTTTCATAGTGAGACCCTGACTGTGGGTGGGTGGGTGGGTGGGTGGGTGGGTGGGTGGGTGGATGGATGGATGGATAGGTAGGTAGATAGATAGATAGATAGATAGATAGATAGATAGATAGATAGATAGATAGGCAGTCTAGAGAGGTGGCAGTTAAGCATATACTGGTCTTACAAGAAATCCAAGTTCAGTTCCTAGCCTCAGTGACAAGCAGCTCAAACCACCAGTAACTCCTACGCCAAGGAGATCTGATGCTCTGACCTCTGCAAGCACTATACTCATGCTATACTCATGCATGTGCCCACACTCGGACACATATGTATGCACATAACTAAAAATAAAACTTTGCCAGGTATAATGGCACATGCCTATAATCCTAGCATGTGGGAAGTAGAGGCTGGAGGAGCAGGAGTTCAATGCCATTCTGAGCTATATGAGACCCTGTCTCAGAAAATAGGGACTGAATGTCAGGCATGGTGGTGCATGCCTTTAATCCTAGAACTCAGGAGGCAAAGCAGATGGACATCTGAATTTGAGGCCCGCATTGTCTACATAGCAAGTTCTAGGCTAGCCAGGTACATCATAAGAACCTTTCTCAAAAAATAAATAGGGCCAGTTGGCAAAATTTAGCTTGCCCTCCTAACACAAGAACCCAAAGTCAACCCCAGCAACCATGTAAAAAGAAGCAAGGTGTGGTGGCACTTGCTTGTGATCCAGCATTGTCAAGGTGGAGACAGACGGATCCATGGGGCTCACTGGCCAGCCAGCTAGCTGGTCTACTTAGTATGCTCCCAGCCAGTGAGAGACTGAAAAATAAATAAATAAATAAGGGGTTAGGAAGAGGTAACATGGTGGCTCAGTGAGAAAAGATACTTGTCATACAAGCCTAGCAACCCTCAATTTTCAGTGGCCACTAAAGGTGGAAGGAGAGAACCAACTCCAAAGAATTGTCTCCTGACAGTTTTATGCTGTGGTACACACACACGCACACACACACTTGTTACATGCATATGCATACAATTAATAATTTAAAATGTTATGTGTATGGGTGTTTTGCCTACATGCATATCTTTCTGTGCACCACATGTGTGCAATGCCTGTGAAGGCTAGAAGAGGACATCAGATCCCCTCGGAGTTACACAGGGTTGTTAGCTACCATGTGGATTCTGGGAACAAAACCATGGGTTTTCCAAAAGAGGCTCTTAATCACTGAGCCATCTCTCCATCCCCTCAATAGTATATATTTCTGGGGCTGGAGAGATGGCTCAGAGGTTAAGAGTATTGACTGCTCTTCCAGAGGTTCTGAGTTCAATTCCCAGCAACCACATGGTGGCTCACAACCATCTGTAATGGAATCTGATGCCCTCTTCTGCTGTGTCTGAAGACAGCTGCAGTGTACTCATATACATAAAGTAAATAAATAAACCTTTTTTTTTTTTGTTTTGTTTTTTTTGTTTTTCGAGACAGGGAGACAGGGTTTCTCTGTATAGCCCTGGCTGTCCTGAAACTCGCTCTGTAGACCAGGCTGGCCTTGAACTCAGAAATCCGCCTGCCTCTGCCTCCCAAGTGCTGGGATTCAGGGTTTGCGCCACCGCCACCACCTCCAAGGCTGCTGCTGCGGCCACCACCACCCCACCACCACACTACCTGACTATTTAACTTTTAAAGGCAGCCATCTCATGGAAAATGACACCTAGCATTGTCCTCTGGTCCCTACATGACCCCATGTGCAAACACATACCTGCATAAACACACATAAATACATAAGTAAACTTAGTCTGGTTGTTTTGGAAATGTGCTATGGTTTGGATTGTGTCCCCCCAAGGGAAAAATTGGGTCCCAGAGTAGTACTATTGGAAGAGAGTAGAACTGTTAGGGTTTAGGCCTGGTGGGAAGTGGCCATGGCTAGAGAGACATGCCAACCAAGGGGAATCTCTGGCTTCATCTTTTCCCTTTGCTTTCAGGTCCTAAGACAGTCACAAGGCTGCTTCACCACATGCCCAGAAGCAAGGGGAGCAGTCATGGCTGGGACCGCTAATGCAGCTGTTGATTTCCCCAGATATTTGTAGTAGTAAGAGACAGGTGAGGAACCCCACAGCAAGTGTTAGTAATTGTGTGTGGAGGTGCCCTCCGGGGACGGGGGCCCTCCTGGGGCAGGACGTTCCTCTTCCTCATCCACCTGCACTCCGAGAACAGGAAATGGTGACTTTGGCAGAGCTTAAGCAGAGCCCGTTCATGTTACAAGTATGTAAATTCATAAGGACCAGTTTCTCTCCATATGAAACAGCTTCAAACAGGAGAAGGAAGAAGCAAACATTAAGGAAAAGCTCTTTTATTGCAGAGGCTACACTGAAGCTACCGGCCGCCTTCCTGGAATGTATAATCAGCTTCCCTCTGGGGGTTCTGTAGAGCACTGAGACATTAAGTACTACTGGGGTCCAGGATTCTGCCTATGAAGAGGAGGGCCCCCGTGTCCGTGTCCCTCAGAACAAAGAGGAAAGGTTGGTTAAGGTGATAGTCTAGCGGGAAGGTGAGGCGGACGGGCTGGAGGCCTGGGCTGGGGCTGCTTCCTGCCCCCTCTTCATTCCACTCGAAAGCAGCCCTGTGTTCCACTTGGGTGAGCTTCACGGGTTTGCCAGTAATCTTGCTGAAGTCGGGTGATTCAAACAACGACTGTAGCTCTGTGGAGATTCAGAGATTCCATTAACACCACACACACACACACACACACACACACACACACACTCCCTGTTTGTGTAGGCTGATTTTCAAGAAAGCAAGCTAGAAGTGGAGTACCTCACAGTGACTTGTGAGCTATGAGGCACTCTGTGACAGGCTCAGTGACCTACCTGAGAACTTATAGCCAAGATGGCTGAAGCCAGACCTGGCCTGAGAGAATGTTTTGGGCTGTTATAGGACACATAGAGATACACACACACACAACACACACACACACCAAGGACTGAGTCTAATGGGAGGTGGTTCTTCATTCCCCTCCCCTGTAATGGTGTCACATGTTCCCTGAGCCACCCTACAAAGAAAGCCACAGGACTCAGTTCTGTCAGCAAGGTGGCAGGCTCCAAGACTCAGCCCCGAGCGCAAAGTGGCCTTGCAAACATACTCATGTCCTGCAGAGACTTGGTAAGTTCGCCTTCGAAGCTCAGCTTCAGCTTGGGGACAGTCAGCACAGCTTGGATAGTCTTCAGTTCTCGGTCGATGTCATGAATGAACTCAGAGGTGAGGCTCTCTTCTATCATGGTCAAGTTCTGGGTCACGGTCAGGGGCAGGAAGAAGATGATGCTCATACTTCCTGTCAAGGGCAGCTGGGCAATCTAACCCAACAGAGATGCGCACAGGTTAGTTGTGAGCCAGAAAAAACAAAACAAACAAACAAAAAAACACCAACAGCTGCCTTCCCCTCTGCTGTAACGGGGCCCCAGCCTTGTGCTCCCCAGCCTCAGCCTGGGCTGTAGGCTACTGGTTACTGGCAGTCCTTCCATGAGTAGGGAGTTTTCTTCTCAGCCTAAAACCCACAGAAGTTTAATGAACACACGTTTGTTTGTGGTTCCGCTACGGTTTCTATTGTGATAAAACATGACTGAAAGCAACTTGGAGAGGAAAGGGTTTATTTCATCTGACAATTCGCAGGGTGTCTTCTCATCACTAAGGGGACTCAGGGCAGGAACTGAAGCGGAAGCCGTGGAGGAACGCTGCTTTCTGGCTTGCTCCCCGTGGCTTCTTAGCCTGCTTTTTTATGCTATCCAGAACCACTTGCCCAGGAGTGACACTGCCCATTGTGGGCTGGGCCCCCCCACATCAATCACTAATCTAGAAAATGACCCACGGGTTTGCCCAGAGGCCAGTCTGGTGGGGGCATTTTATCAATTGAGTTTCACCCTTCCAAATGACTCTAACTTGTGTCAAGTTGACCACACGAATCAGGGCCTGGTTCTTAGGAGCTGAAGTGGAATGTCCCCCAGAGACTGCCTGCCAGCACTGCTGACCATTTGCTTTGTATAGAGCATTGAACCAGAAATGAACAATAAAATGGATCCTTTGAACAGATGTGTTGATCCTAGGGCCTGTGGACACAGCGACTGGGCTTCCCAGAGCCCCCATGGAATCATAAACAGAAATGTCACTTCTCTAGAGTGTTTCAGGTTTTTTTTGTTTTTTTTTTTTTTGAGACAAGGTCTCTCTATTATGCTGCCTGGAACTTTCTATGTAGACCAGGCTGGACTCAAACTTATAGTGATCCACTACTTCTGCCTCTCAGTACTGGTATTGAAGGCATGTGTCACCACACCCCACTACTTCAAGATCTTAGATTTCCAAAGAAGCCGTAGCCTAGAAAAGGTTAATAAGTACTGATTTAAAACAGAAAGAAATCAGGTACACTTAGAGCTGTAGAATGTCAGCATGTGACATTTGTGACAAGTTGTCAAAACTTTGCTCTTAATTCTAAAGAGAGAAGCTGTCAAAAGACTTGAACTGGGGCTGTAGCCAACTTGGTCGAGCCCTTGCATGAAGCTGTGTGTTTACTCCCCAGCACTGTGGGGTTTGAATTGATTTGAACCCAGTAGATTCGTATATTTGAATGTTTACCTCATGGGGAATGACATATTACAAGGTGTGGCCTTGTTGGAGGAATTGTCAATTTGGGGGTGAGCTTTGAGGTCTCTCTGCTCAAGCTCTGCCCAGGGTAGAAAGGGAGCCTCCTCCTGGCTGTCTACAGAGGACATAGTCTCCTGGCTGCCTTCAGATCAAGATGTAGAACTCTTGGCTCCTCCAGCACCAAGTCTGCCTGCACAATGCCATGCTTCCTACCATGATGATAATGAACTGAACCTCTGAAACTGTAAGCCAGCCCCAATTAAATGTTTGTCTTTATAAGAGTTGCCTTGGTCATGGTGTCTCTTCATAACAATAAAAGCCTAACTAAAACACATTCCTGCTGGGCAGTGGTGGTGCACGCCTTTAATCCCAGCACTTGGGAGGCAGAGGCAGGAGGATTTCTGAGTTCGAGGCCAGCCTGGTCTACAGAGTGAGTTCCAGAACAGCCAGGGCTACACAGAGAAACCCTGTCTCAAAAAAAAAACAAAAACAAACAAGCAAACAAATGCCAGCATTTGGGAGGTAGAGTTAAGAAGATTGGGAGTACAAAGTCGTCTCAGCTAGTATGTTTGAGGCCAGCATGGACCACATGAGACGTTCTCAAAACGAAAGAAACGAATGAATAGATAAACATTTGAGTGTCCAGTTTTTTCCTTTCTTTCTTGCTTTGTTTTTGGCGGTGCTGAGGATTAAACCCAGGACCTTGTTCATACTAGGCAAGCATTCTCCACTGAGGAACACCCTGGCGAGTGCCTAGTCTGTCTGTCTGCCTGCCTGCCTGCCTGCCTGCCTGCTTGTTATGTGTATGAGTGGTAACCTGCATGTCTGTCTGTATACCACAGACATGCCTGGTATCTGCAGAGGCCAGAAGAGGATGTTGGATCGCCTGGAACTGGGATTACAAATGGTTGTAAGCTGCCATGTAGGTATTCAGAATTGAACCTGGTGCTCTGAAAGAGCAGCCAGTGCTCTTGTTGTTGGTTTTATTGGGGGCAGGAGGTAGTTATTTGGTTGGTTGGTTGGTTGGTTGGTTGGTTGGTTTTCTTGAGACAGGGTTTCTCTATGTAGCCTTGGCTGTCCTGGAACTTGCTCTGTAGGCTCAAACTCAGAGATCTGCCTGCCCCTGCCTCCCGAGTGCTGGGATAAAGTCATGTGCCACCAACTCCAGACAAGCAGCCAGTACTCTTAACCACTGAGCCATCATTCCAGCCCTTCTTTGTGTTTTGAGATGGTCACAAAGTACAACTCAGACTGAGCTCTTGATCACCCTCCCTCAGCCTCCTGACTGCTGGGGGTTACAGGTGTGTCACTGTCCTCAATTCTGAGTGTCAGATCTTGAAAACCCATTCTCGTGACCTTGATCCTTAAAACAAACCCTGGGAGAATGAGTTCTGATAACTATTTCTCACTCCTCTTCAAGAAAAGGAAAGCCAGAGAAAGGGGGGGGGGCAAGCCCCAGAAACATTGATAACTTGCCCAAAGTTACACAGCAAAATTCAGACAGCCTGCACATCTCAGTGGCCATCTGTGCCATATCCACCCTGCCCTTCTCTGACCTCCCCACCTCCATCCCTACAGACCTTGCAGTTGAGATCAGAGTCCAAGCCGTATCGTAAGATGGCCTTAGGATCTGACATCATGGGGACTCTCACGGTCCTGTCCTCGTCCAAATGAAAATCCTGGAGGGTCGTCTTTCTCGAGTCAAACTTGGTTACCCACTGCCCTGGAAGGAAACAGATGGAGCATCCTGAGCCACTGTCCCCAGAAAGGCCACAGGTCCACGCTGTGCGTCCACTGGCCAAAGCAACCTGAGCTGTCAGCAGCAAGAACACAGGAGCCGCTGGGTCCCAGCATGTGTGGCACAGACCATAGGCTCCATGCACCACGGGTTCTGGCTATCCTCCTGTAGTAAACTCAGAAATAAGTGGGTGTTCTCTCTCTGACTTGGATCACCACGCTCCTTCTGTTTAAAGTGGCCTTTAATATGCTGGTGTGTGGTACGTGCCTGCTCTCCTGTCCCCTGGGGACTTGGAGTAGGAAGCCCCAGGGCTTTCCTCTAAGTTAGGATCCACTCTTGCTACTACTCCATAAGATGGTCACAAAGCAACGTAAAATGGAAATTAATCAAACCATTCCTGCCACAAGAATAAAACAGATCTCAGGGGAGGCCTGTGGAAGGGTCTCCTGAGGCCTTACCACTGTCTAGAAGGAAGTTGACAGCAGTTCTTGAGCAGGGGTGCGACTCCAGGAGTTGGGGGCTGCTCTGAGAGCAGGACAGCATGTATTGTAGAGTGTCTGGGAGGGAGCTGTGTTATCCTTACCGTGAAGATGAGGACACGGGCTCATGGGGGCAGAGCCAGGATTAAACCTGGTCTGATTCAAAAAGCCAGAGATCTGTGCCCAGCCCCACGCAGCCATTTCACTGGTCAACTAATTCAGAAACACTTGGTCTGATATGCTCATATGCTACAAGCACTGTGGCCTTCAGATCTCCCTCTGGCCTGGTACCTGCATTCAGGTTCACCACCATCACCACACACACACACACACACACACACACACACTCGGCCAGAGACAAGTGGGGAAGCCCTCACCCTTGAAGTAAGCCACGCCAAGGAGAAGGATGCTGAGGGCACTGGGCATTTCCCTCGTGGACCGGGCAATCTTCCCTTTCATCTGGGCCTGCACCCAGTTGTTAATCTCCTGAAGGTCTACTCGAGGGTTGCCCGTGAGGATCCGGGGCCTGGTCCCATAGGACTTCTCCAGAGGGGCAACAAAGCTGGATTTGACTCGAAGTTCTTGAGAGGAAACAGATCAAAGATGAGAGCTGAATCAGCACCCTCACTTTGAAAGCATGCCAGACCCCAGCTTCCTGCTCAGCATCTTCCTTTGACTTGCTGGGGCATCTGCCGGCTTGCCCAGACCCTGGCTAGGGAACAGTGGATTCCACCGTTTGCATTCCCCGTCCCAGGCCCTCCTGCTGTCTCCCAGAGCCCACTTCCTCTTTCTGTTCCTCTGTGGTCTCACTGGCTCTTTCCTGCCCACCAGTGCCAGGCCTCGCCTGAGCACACACAGCCTATTGTTTAGACATCATGGAAGCATACAGACAACCCAGGCCAATGAAGCAACTTCACGCCAGGCATAATGGGGCGTGCCTGCCCTTCAGAAGCAGAGGCAGCTTTATGAGTTGGGGGACCAGCTGAGACTCTATAGACTTTGAGAGGTGGGGTGGGGGTGGGGCTACTGACTCCTCTCAAACACAATTCTGGAAGCACTCTTGAGGTTCTTCTCAGGGGCAGTAACAGAGGCAAGGAGCTCCTTGTAGGTGCTGTGGATGTCAGGGTTGGTGATCAGGTCGTAGTAGAGAGCCCGGTGAATGACAGACTCTGTTCGATGTTCAGCTCCTGCCAGAGAGAAAAGGATGCCAAGCTTCATAACTGCCCGTGAGGCCCGCATCAGGATAGGGACGTTAGACATCAATCCTTTTGTCCTCTGAGAGCCCGAGGAGGCCGATATTGCAGATGTTTTAGCTGGACAAGATCTTCAGGGCGTGGAAAGAAATAATGACCGCCTTGCTAGGAAGAGCTCTAAGACAGGGCAAGGTTATCAGAGCTACAGAGAGAAGAGTGGGATGTGGTCCTGAAGTTCTCCCATCGTAACCTACCCTGTTCTGAGGAGGAGCCAGCTCTGCTCACGGCAGCTGTACCCCTAGAACCTGGTTAAATGACTAAAACACGATAGGAGGCCACTTAAGGAACCAAGGTCGAGTGCCACTTACAAAGTGGTAGGGATTGTGTGTGTGGCCCCCACCGCCCCTTTCCTGTTCCTCTGACGGCGGCAGCATGGAAACTCTGAGTGGGGGAAATTCAGGTCCACCTGCAGCCTTCTTCAGTTGACACTCACCCAGAGAAAGGGCAGAGAGGGCCGTGGCCACGCTGAGTGGAGACAGCAGGACGTTGCCCGTTGGGCTGGCACTGGATCTCAGGCGGTACAGATCGTAGCCGAAGTTGGAGACAGCTGCTGCCAGCTTGTTCACAGGGACCTTGAAGAAGGGGTCCTCCTCCTCCACGGGCTCGCCCGTGCTGTCCGGGACTGGGGAGCCCTGGGTTAGAATACAAGGACCAGTAGGGAGGCACAGTGAGTACATCACCTCCTGGTTGGGTTGGTCCTCTAGTCCCTGGGGCCATGAGTCTGAGGTCAGAATGAGTGTGTGCTCTCTGACTCCACAACCTGTGTGCTGGGAGGTGGGGAGTGGGAAGGGCAACACAAAAGGGCTTGCCAGACCTGAACTGTGGTCTGAGAACCTGAAGCCTGGCCCACTTTAAAATAAAACTTGTAGGGCTGGGGAGATAGCACAGTAGATAAAGTACCAGCATGCAAGTTCAAGGACCTGGGTTCAGTCCCCAGAGCTGGGCACGGGGGTGCATGCTTATAATCCCAACACTGGGGAGGCAGAGATGGGCAGGTCCTGGGGCTCATTGGCCAATCAGCCTGAACTAATCAGCGTATTCCATCTCAGTGAGGGGTCCTGTTTCAGAGGGCCTGAGGAATGACTCTGGGTTGACTACTAGCCTACTCTGTGTCTGTTTCTGTCTGTCTGTCTGTCTGTCTGTCTGTCTCCACCCCTCTCTGTCCCCTTCCCTCTGCAGGGAACTTCCTCACCACCACCAACCCCCAAAGAAACCCACCCTCAGACCAGTCTTCCCTATTCAGCTTGCTGGCTGGTCCTAGTCTGCCTAGGTTCTGCTGTGACGCCCTCCCTGTCTTTCCTGACAAGCCATCCCCTCTGACTAGACCCGAGAGGAATTTGTCGTTTTCTGACCTGTTTTCAGTGTCAGCCTCTTCCTTATGAGACTTTCTGCTTTTTTGTTTTGTTCCCAGGGCTTTGGATCAAAGCTGGGCTCTTACATACGTTAGGCAAATGCTTGGCCACCCAGCTGTACCTCCCGTCCCTGTTGCTTTTCGGTTTGGAGGACTTTTTTTTTAGTTTTCTGTTTGGTTTTTGGTTTTGATTTTTTGTTGTTTGTTTGTTTGTTTTGAGACAGGATTTCGCTATGTGACTCTAGCTGTCCTGGGACTCACTATGTAGACCAGGCTGGCCTTAGATTCAGAGATCCACCTGCCTCTGCCTCCTAAGTGCTGGGATTTTTAGATTTTAATCTGTACCTACCAACCTCAAAGGAAGTGTCCATGGATAGAGTTCAGTACTACATCATGTGTGTAACATGTGTGAGGGCCTGGGCTTCACCCCCAACAGAGAAGGGGGAGTTAGTAGGTGAGGAATAAGTGACTGGCTAGTGGCAAGACAGTATTGTCTAAGGTCACTAAGCCTTAAGCCACACTTAAAGCCCACAATCCAGGTCTAATATGCCCATCTGCCTTGTCCTTGTGTGACATGACCCCACCCCTACTTCCTCCGTATAGTGGCAGCTCCTCTGGATCCTGAAAGGAGAGGGAAGATATTCTTGTCTCGATGTTAAAGTAACCAAGGCCTAGAAGAGTGAAGGCCAAAGCCCACCCTGGATCCAGGGCTGCCTCCCTGCACTGTCTCTTCTGCTGTCCCACCTACCCACCCTACTGACCTCAGAGCTGCTGGGGACGTTCTGGCTGCTGCCGTGCCCGAGCAGGGCTCCAGTCCAGAGGAGTAGCACCAGGGCCTGCATCCCGGAACTACAAGAGAAACAAGAGAGCAAACGACTCCCCTCACCCACACCCTCCCCTGCCACTGCACATTGCACACTGCACAGGGACAAGAGTCAGGCAGAGTGAGCCCTTCCCCTCCCTCCAGCTCTCAGCCCCAAGTGGACCCTTGACTTGAGGTCTTCCGTCCCTGACCTGCCCCTGCACTTCTCCTTGAGCTGTGCCCCCATGTTGGTTCCTATCAGGAGACCCACCTTCCCATCTAAGCTCCAGCACAGGGAAGACCCAGCAGCAGGCTCTTCAGGCCCCAAGACAATGCTCTAGCACAAACACACACCAAGGCTTTTCCGTGGAGGCACACGGCCAGCTCCTTTGGTAGGATTTGGAACCCTGTCTCAGGATGGGAGCAGAGCCCAGGTCATAGACTTACAGAACATCTGGTCTGGTCCTGCTATCCACCAATAGTTCTCTGACCAAAGCCTATGTTAAAGACACACACACACTTTCTTCTAGGTAGGTTCTTGTGTATGTAGCCCAGGCTAGCCTTGAAGTTGCAGCTACCCTACTTCATTTGCCTCCTGAGTACTACAATGCCAGGTGTGAGCCATCATGCCTGACTTGACTCCCTTCTTCTATTTCAAGAGCAATTCTTAGTTAAGAGGGTATGAACCAGGGCCACACTGCCTGGGACCAAACCTTGTCTCTGGGACTTCATAGCTATCTAAAGAATAAAGCCCTACTTGTATGGTATGGTATGGTATGGTATGGTATGGTATGGTATGGTATGGTATGGTATGGTATTGTATTGTATAGTATAGTATTGTATAGTATTGTATAGTATAGTATAGTATAGTATAGTATAGTATAGTACTGTATAGTATAGTATAGTATAGTATTGTATAGTATAGTATTGTATAGTATAGTATTGTATAGTATAGTATAGTATTGTATTGTATTATATTGTATAGTATAGTATTGTATAGTATAGTATTGTATAGTATAGTATTGTATAGTATAGTATTGTATTGTATTATATTGTATAGTATTGTATAGTATAGTATAGTATTGTATAGTATAGTATTGTATTGTATAGTATAGTATAGTATAGTATTGTATTGTATAGTATAGTATAGTATTGTATAGTATTGTATTGTATAGTATAGTATAGCATAGCATAGCATAGCATAGCATAGTATAGTATTGTATAGTATTGTATAGTATAGTATTGTATTGTATAGTATAGTATAGTATTGTATATTACTGTATTGTATAGTATAGTATAGTATAATATTGTATTGTATAGTATAGTACTGTATAGTATAGTATAGTACTATATAGTATTGTATAGTATAGCATACTATTGTATAGTATAGTATAGTATTGTATAGTATAGTATAGTATAGTATAGTATTGTATTGTATTGTATTGTATTGTATTGCATTGTATAGTATTGTATTGTATTGTATTGTATTGTATAGTATTGTATGGTATAGTATAGTATAGTATTGTATGGTATTGTATAGTATTGTATAGTATAGTATTGTATAGTATAGTATTGTATTGTATAGTATAGTATTGTATAGTATTGTATAGTATTGTATGGTATAGTATAGTATAGTATTGTATGGTATTGTATAGTATTGTATAGTATAGTATTGTATAGTATAGTATTGTATTGTATAGTATAGTATTGTATAGTATAGTACTGTATAGTATTGTATTGTATAGTATAGTATATGAGTTCTCTGTATAAAGTATAGTAGTATTGACCTACTTCTATGAGGGTTACATTTTAGAACATCTCTCCTTTTTTCCTTTTTGAGACAATCTTACTATATTTAGGCTCCCCTTGAACGTGTGATCCTTCTGCCTCTGCCTCCCAAGTGCTGAGGTTACAGGCATGCACAGTCACATCTGCCTACACAATGTCTTAGCAGCCCTTAGCAGCACCAGGGGTCAGGAAGCCCTCAACTGTCCCTTTAGCTGGCTTCTCTTGTGAAGGGCTATGTCTTCTTCCCCTTCCTAGCATGGAGACGGCTCTTAGCCCCAGAGCCTTCCTTCCTTCAGGTTAAACAGCACCAGTTTTTGGTGGGACCTCCCATTTCCCTCTATCTCCCTAAGCAACGACCTTTTCTGCTCTGACTCTCATCTGGCACTTGGACCACAAGACAAAACTGCAGCCTGGGCTGTGTGTCCTCGCACATCATTCCTGTGCCCCCCTGGAGTCAGGTCTAGGGGAGGAAGACAGGGTTCACGACTCAGAAAAGACCACTGGCTGTCCTAGTGTGCCCTCACCCATCCTATAGCACGCACATGCTGATGTGCCCCCTCCGCTCCATCACCATCCTCTCATGTACACGTGCCCTCCCTCGCCAGACACATGCATCACTAACTTTTCTGACTTCCCAGAAAAATATCTGATCTGAGAAGTTAGGAGTCTGCCATCATCAGCTATGGTCCTTAAAATTAAGTCAGACAATCCATGGGACATGAAGGGCAACAACGAGAAGACTCCTCGTTCCTTGTTCACTCTGCTTTTGGCAGCACCACCAGCAGGAACCAACCTGGCTCTCCCTAATCCCTCATCTATAGCAGGTCTCCCGGTGGGAATTTTAGGGACCTCTGTGTTCTCATCCAGGGGCACTGCCACTCAGCTGCTCAGGGAGAGACCCCTTAGAACAACAAAGAAATCAATGCAGATTTAGGCTTCTTGTTTCCCTTCCCAGCCCCTCCCATCACAGGCAACAGCCTCCCTTGGCTGAGCCTCAGGAGGCTGATTTATCAGAGAGGTGCTCAGAGAGGCACCTCTGGTCCCTCTGGGTAGGTAGCAACTGAGACAGGAGGAGATGGTCACCCTGGGCATCCTCTACCAGGAAGTAAATGAGATACCCTTGCAGATGGGACCCCTGAAGTTCCTCCCGGGGGCGGGGGTGGTGGTGGTGGGAGTCTAAGTCACAGATCTTTGTTACCACGTGGTTAGACTGAGGACTGAATCTGAGGTGGGAAATCTGATGTGCATGGGGAAACACAGAGGTCCAATGCTGGCCAAGAGCTACAAGCAGGGACAGGTGCTAGGGGGATGTCTGAATGTTCCACCCCAAGCCACAGGAATAACGGAAATGGAGACTCTAAAGGGCAGAAAGTGAGGGTGTGCAGCAGGGGCTGCACAGGACACATGCAAGGCCCTGGCTGCAATAACTGGGTTGGGGAGGCAGTCATTGGCTAGCCAGGGGCACCAGGACAGTGATGCCATCCTGTCCAAAGGGCAGTGTCCAAGCCAGATTTCTAGGCTCCAGGGGGAGGAGGGTCCGGGGAGAGGGGTCAAGATTCTCCCCCTCTGAGTCAAGGTTGGCCTTCCCATGTGCCCCAAATCAGGAGGCACAGAAACTGGGATGTTGTGGTCTCACATCCAAGCTGAGAAGACAAGTGGGAGCCAGTACATGTGTTTCAGATTAAACCCAGTCGGAGACAAACATGTTGCTCCTCCTCCTCCCAGAGCCAAGCTGCCTTCAAGCCACATGGCAGTGAATATGCGGACAGTGCAGGGGAGGACACCTCTCTCTCCACTGGCTCAAGGACAGTTTCAAGGGGTTCAGGCTGGCTGGCTCATGGCTACGCCGCTCACCCCCTGGACAGTTTGGGGTTTTTCCCTCCTGAAATCTTGGAATCTGAATCAGCCTGAGATACCCCATAATTGTACCTCCCAACACCCCCAGAAAGGTCAGCCCTGCAGAACAGAACTCTTTGGTCCCCACCCATCCCCCTCAGCCCTGGAGGCTGAACTGATGGGCAGCTAAGGTCCAGACAGTGGCTGGCTCTTGGAAAGCCTGTCTCTTTCCTTTGACTCAGACCACTCCCTGCCGTGGCTTACATCAGGAGGTGCAAGGGCTGCAGGAGGGCAGCCAGACCCCACAAACCAGCTAGGCTAAATGGTGCTTATTGTTCGCAAGAGGCCATGACCTCATTTGTCTCCCAGCTCTTTTGGTAAGAGAGAATGAGAGGAAGCTGGACAGAGAACCTAGCAGGCCTCAGGCAGCCCACTGCTCCTTGCTGTAAGGGAACCAGCACCGATGGTTCTGAAAAGCAGCGATCCGAATGGAGTCAGGCTGAGCTGCAGGAAGCTCACCTTCCTTGCTCACTGCTGGTGGAAGCAACTTCAGGAAGAGCCCAGCCTATGGGACTATAGCTCCTCCGGGGTACTGCTGAGTCCAGCCCCAGAGCTTAGCTCCCTGCTTCCCACCACCCACCACCACATCCTTTCCCAACACCATTCAAAACCCCAGTCCAGCCTCTCCTACTGGTCTACAGTGAGCGGCTAATAGAGTCCTGGGCCTCTGTCCCCCCAATTCTCTCTCCCCTCTCATCTGTTCACCTTGGTTCCTAAACTGCAGGGGCTACTATAACCCTACCTCCACTTCCTTGCACCCCTCTTTTCTGCTCTCTGGGGTGCCCCTGCCACTCCCAGTCCCTCTAGCCAGGGAGCCTCTTCCATATCTGTCTTCCCCAGGCTAGACCAGGCGCTGCCTTACCTGTGGTTGCGGCAGCTTCTCTCACAGCCTGCACTCTGAGGGGCTCCAGGAAGCAGTGAGGGGAGTAGCTGCCTCTCAACCAGCGTCCAGCAGGCTTCAGATTACAGCTACTCTTTTCTTAAAGTGACCTGACTCCATTTGGAATCTGTGATTGCATCATTGTCTGGTGTTAACTTTAACCCACTGCTGCCCTTCCGCCATGTGGCTCCAAGACCACACGTTGGCCACCCTCCTCTCCCACCACATCTCCCTTGGATCTTTATCTCTCTTCATTGGGACCTTCATTGGGACATGATGGCTAACTTCAGGGGCACTTGGGCCAGCCTGGGGTAGGTCATGAGTCTGAACTTGAACATCTGAAAGGATTGGCTGAGAGGCAGGCTGCATGGAGAGACTGTGAGCCAGCCGGTATGGAGATGCTGGGTTCTTCCAGGCGCTTGGCTCTGGCTCACTGCAGGTGGGAGCAAGGTGATTCTTCTCCCCTCCTCACCTGGAAAATGAAGGAATGGGACTGTACCTGACAGCTCTGAAGGTTCCAAAGGACAGTGGGGTGGGGACTAGAGAGTTGGCCCAGTGCTTATGAGCACTGGCTGCTCTCGCAGAGGACCTGAGTTCTGTTCCCAGCTCACATAGCAAGGACTCGAAACTGCTTGGAACTCCAGCTCCAGAGAATCTGACGCTATCTCCTGGCCTCATCAGGTATCAGAGAGAGAGAGAGAGAGAGAGAGAGAGAGAGAGAGAGAGGATAAAAGGTTAGCCCAGTGGTGGTGGCACATACCTTTAATTCCAACACTTGAGAGGCAGAGGCAGGTGGAGCTCTGTGGGCCAGTTTGGTTTACAGAGTAAGTTTCAGAATAGCCAGGGCTACACAGAGAAACCCTGTCTTGAAGAGAAACACACACACACACACACACACACACACACACACACAAATAAGATCTTTAAGAAGAAAAGAAAGGATAGTGGGGAAACATCTGAGCAGAGGAAGAAATGGGGTGCGCAGGACACCCACCCTCAGAGGAGGCCCTCACTGGAGGTGTCTGCACAGGAGAACACTTGCACTCAGCTTGCCCTAGGGCGTCAGAACTCAGAATTCAGTTTCAAAGCACTGACAGGAGCAGTGACTGGGGACCCCAGGTTGAATCCCCCCTTTATCTAAAATGAGTAAGAACCAAAAAAACAAAAGTGTTTGGGATTTGGAATCTGGGTTATTTGCATCTACAAAAGAGGTCTTGGGGAGGAAACCCAGTTCTACCCCTGGAATTCATCAGTTTCCTATACCGCTGACTACACAGGGGCTGAAGGTAATCTCAATGTTTTCATAACTGGTGTGGTGCTACTTGCTCATGATCCCAACACTTGGAAGGTAGGTCAGAAGTTCAAGAGCAGTCTTGACTACTCAGTGAATTTGAGGCTAGCCTGGGCTACATGAAAACTCATAAAACAATAAAAGAAAAGAAAAGGTGGCGAGTGAGGTGGCCCATCAGGTAAAAGTGCCAACCACCTCGCCTGAAAGCCTCCACACGGAAGGGGAAAGCCAGCTTCTACATGTGGTCCTCTGCCCTCCGCATGCACCATGGCTCGTGCACCCCCACACCCACCCACCCACCCACCCACATGACATAAATACTTGTAATGATTAGTTTCTGAAGAACAATATTTTCGTTGATCTTGTTTAGGGAACAAAGTTCGTGCACATTGACCTGTCGACCGTGTAGTACGGGATCCGCTCCAGGAAGCTAAAGATTTTGGGATGCTTCATGTTGCAGCTACTCTGATGAACAGTGTTGCTTTCTGGGCCAGGTAATGGTGGCATATACCTTTGATCCCAGCACTTGGGAGGCAGAAGCATGTAGATCTCTGTGAGTTCGAGATCAGCCTGGTCTACAGAGTGAGTTCCAGGATATCCAAGGCTATACAGAAAAACCCCTGTCTCTAAAAATCACTAATTTAAAAAAAAATTCCTTTCTAAACCTATATAACAAATGTTTTGTAGGCTGCCTTAACAAAGCCCAATGGCCATTCAGAGAAGGCTCAAAAGAGAAAGTTTAGGGGACTCTACAAGCATCCTCAGGAAGGCCACAGAAAGCAGAGCCTGGGCCAGTGAGACTTTGCAGTGGGCAAGGTTCAGCTCTTTATGTAGGAAGAAGAGAGTCAACAGTCAGAGTCCAGCTTTCCATAAAACCTGTGCAGGGCCTCTAGGCAAAGCCCTGTGTTAGGGGCAAAGGCATTTGCAGTCTAAGCCCGGTGACATGAGCTCAATCCTTGGAACCCAGGTGGAAGGAGTGTGCTGACTCCACAAATTTGTCCTCTGATCTATACATGTATGCACGTGCACGCACACTCACATACATGTCCACATGCACACATGCATATACATGCGCATGCGTGCACCCACACACAGGGTCAAAAGCAGCAAGAGATGCCCTGTGAAAAACGTCTCATTCAGTCTCCCATCATCCAGTGCCACACTCTGAGCACAGGTGGTACTGATATCGTTCCTGATTGATCGATCAGTTGATTTGAGACCCCGCCTCACTATGTAGCCCAGGCTGGCCTGGAACTCACAGTGATCCTCTTGCTTCTGCAAGATGAGCCCATCATGCCCACCATGTTATTGAAGCAATACCATGCTCTATAAAGCAAACCTAGGCAGGCAGGATGGTGGACTCCTGTAATCTCAGGACTTGAAAAGTAGAAGGGAGATGAGGAGTTCACATCAATCTCCCGTATGCGTTGGAGGCTGGAGTGGCTGTTCCCTGGGCGCTTCTGCCAGCACCTGACCAATGCAGATGCAGATGCTCACAGCCAACCATCAGACTGAGCTCGGGACCCCAGTGAGGGTGCTGGGGGGAGGACTGGAGGAGCTGAGACGGGATTGCAAGCCCATAGGAAGAACAATGTCAGCTGGCCAAACCACCCAGAGCTCCCAGGGACTAGACCACGAACCGAGGACTGCACATGAAGGGATCCATGGCTCCAGATGCATATGCAGCAGAGGACAGCCTTGTCTGACAGCATGGGAGGGGAGGCCATTGGTCCTGTGGAGGTTTGATGCCCCAGTGTTGGAGGATGCTGGAGCGGTGGGGCAGGAGTGGGTGGGTAGGTGGGGAGCACCTTCATAGAGGCAAAAGGGATGGGGGAGAAGGCAGATGGGATGGGGGGGTTGTGGAGGGGTAAGAAAGAAAAAAGATGTCTCTGAAAGTAAAAAGTACTTGTCACTAAGCATGAGGATATGAGTCAACCCCCAAGCCCCACAGGGTGGAAGGAGAGAAATGAGTCCCACAAGTTATTTTCTGATCTATACGTGCAATCCATGGCATACGCAGAAACGCAAAGACAGACAATGAGTTGGGTGTGGTGGTGCACATGTAATTCCATCATTCAGGAGACAGAAGCAGCAGAGTTGTTGGAAATCTAAGGCCAACCTAAAGACCTACACCCAAAGAAGGACAAACTATAAGGAAAAAGGTGGTCGACCAATGTAACATTAAAGTTAGAAATCTCTCTTCACACTGTGTAGATACTGTACAAGGAAGAGAAAAGGCAGCCACATCAAAACAGTGTAAATCAACGAGAAAACCAGAAACAACTCAAGAGAAGGCTGCAGGGGCCTGAATTCTGTTCTCAGAACCTGCATCAAGCCAAGAGAATCAAAACTGTCTGTAACTCCAGCTCCCTGGGATCCAACACCCATTTCTGGCCTCCATCAGCATCACTCACAGGTGTGCACACATACACATCAATAAAAATCAAAACCAGGGATGAAGGGGTAGGGAGGTGCATGTGGATCTGGGAGGAGCTGAGAGGCACTGGGTGAATACAATAAAAAATTTGGTGCATGGTGGTGCACGCCTTTAATCCCAGCACTTGGGAGGCAGAGGCAGGCGAATTTCTGAGTTCAAGACCAGCCTGGTCTACAGAGTTAGTTCCAGGACAGCCAGGTCTACACAGAGAAACCCTGTCTCAAAAAAACAAAACAGCCGGGCGGTGGTGGCACACGCCTTTAATCCCAGCACTTGGGAGGCAGAGGCAGGTGGATTTCTGAGTTCGAGGCCAGCCTGGTCTACAAAGTGAGTTCCAGGACAGCCAGGGCTACACAGAGAAACCCTGTCTTGAAATAAATAAGCATTTGTTGCTGTTACAGAAAACTCCAGCCCAGTTTCCAGCACACACAGGGTGACTCACAACATCATAACTCCACTTCCAGGGGATCCAATGCCTTCTTCTGACCTCTGTGGGCACCAGGATTGCATACAGTGCACAGACATGCACATAGGCAAAACACTCACAAAATAAAATAAATCTAGCAAAAAAAATTTTAACTAATAATTTAAAGAAAAAAATAAGGAAGCCGGGGGTGGTGTCGCACGCCTTTAATCCTAGCACTTGGGAGACAGAGGCAGGCGGATTTCTGAGTTCGAGGCCAGCCTGGTCTACAAAAGTGAGTTCCAGGACAGCCAGGGCTACACAGAGAAACCCTGTCTTGAAATAAATAAATAAATAAAAAATAAGGCCAAGTAATTCTTGGAAGAATCCCAAGGGGACACTAAGTGTATATAAAGGCGTTCCATAGGGCTAGGAATGAGGCTTAGCGAGAGCAACTTCGCTGGTGTATGAAAGTCCCTCAGCTGCATGTGGTACCTTTAATCTAGGCTCTCCCGAAGCAGAGGCAGAAGGATTTCTGTGAGTTCAAGGCCAGCCTGGTCTACATAGCTAGTTCCAGGACAGCCAGGGCGATATAATAGAAACATCCTACCTAAAGCCCTGCCAAAAAAAGGGGAGACCTGAGACCAGAGAGATGACTCAGTGGCTAAGAGCATTGACTGCTCTTCCAGAAGTCCTGAGTTCAATTCCCAGCTAAAAATTTATTTAAATGTTTATTACTTGTATTATTATTTAAATTTAAATAAATAAGTAAATGGGAGCCTAGGTTTGAGTCCCCAAATCACCAAGAAAAAATGTTATCATTGCTAATAATCAAATTAAGAGCATAAGAACTTCTTTTTAAAGAATTCTTATTTATTTTATGTATGTAAGAACACTGTAGCTGTCTTCAGACACACCAGAAGAGGGCATTGGATCCCATTACAGATGGTTGTGAGCCACCATGTAGTTGCTGGGAATTGACCTCAGGACCTCTAGAAGAGCAGTCTGTGCTCTTAAGTACTGAGCCATCTCTACAGCTCTTATCAGGTTGATAAAATTTAATCTCGTGGAGCGCTGAGACCAAGAACTAAAGCTGGGAGATTGAAAAATGCAGACCACCAAGGCCCTGCTCATTTCTCCAGTTCTGATCAGCTCCCGTACCAGGGGTCTAACCAGGCCTGTGTCTGCTTCCCTGAGTAGACCAGAGGCCCCATCTAAACAGCCTGCCTGCAGCAGCTCCTCTCTCTAGGTGGACAGATGGGAATTTCAGACCAATGTCATTTCCCAGGACATCAACACAGCAGCCAAATTTATTGGTGCTGTGGCTGCCACAGTTGGTGTGGCAGGATCAGGGGCTGGCATTGGCACAGTGCTTGATTATTGGCTATGCCAGGAACCAGTCTCTCAAGCAGCAGCTCTTCTCCTATGCCATGCTGGGGTTTGCCCTGTCTGAGGCCATGGGACTCTTCTGTTTGATGGTCGCCTTCCTCATCCTCTTCGCCATGTGAGGCTCCCTGGGGTCACCCAGCCGTCCCTGCTGCCTTGACTCCATGCCAGTCCTGGTGCTGGAGTCTACTGAGATTTACCATTAAACAGCAACGTTTCTCTAAAATACTATTAATTAATTAATTAATCACGTGACAACCCCAGCGTCCATATGGGTGTGGAAAATGAGGAACTCTACCCATCATACATGGCGACTATGAAGAACAATGTGACAGAAAATGCTAACATCATGTGTGACCGCATGCATCAGCCCTGACTGCTAAAAGTGGACAAGCCCGAAGCGAAAGCCCAATGTTCTACTTCTAAATGCATGCACCAAACGCCTCCCACAGGACCAGAGGTGCAGCTCTGATAGGGTCCTTGCCTGGCATGCATGAAGCTGTGGACACGAGGCATTATTCGCAAGAACATTCTAGCTGTCTGGAGGGCCCTCAATCCACTGTGTTCGCGCTGTTCCAGCACCAGTGCCTCCTGGGGCTGCACCTGAAAAAGGGGACTGCTTAAGAGGGCTCCTACCAAGCCTACTGCCACAGATGCATGATGGGAAAGCCTTCTGGAAGCAACTGGCTGCCAAAGGCTCTGGACAAGAGATCACCCTCTACTGGAAAGGTGGTTTCAGTCTAGGTTCTGTGGGATTCCAGGAAATTAGACAACACTGGCAGTCCAACAGACAGACGATCTAAACTTCCAAGGCACAGCTGGTAGAACTTGCTGCGGAACCAGACAACAAGGTACGAGCTACTCCCATACAACATACAAAAAAGCAGAGAGAGAGTCAGAGACAGAGACACACAGAGAGAGACAGAGAGAGAGTCTAAAGAGAGTCAGGGTCTCAGGACTGAGGGTATAGTCTACTGTAGAGCATTTCCCCAGCATATACAAGACCCTGGATTCAATCTGAACACAGGAAAAAAGGGGGGGGGGACTTCGATTATCTCAAATTCTCCTTTTTGTGACACACCCCTAAAGTCACTGCCTACTTCCCTCACCGCCATGAAGTAAAGAGCTGTTTGCGCTTATGTCTACACAGTCTCGGCTCCCACTTCCTCCTCCCCTCTGCTTCTGTGCTCATCTCCTCTGAAACCACTGCAGCAAGTGACTTGTGTTGACTGCCACACGGAAACTCTCCTCAGTAGCAGGCAGCAGAGCAGAGCTCTGTCTTCTCGGAGCTTCTTCTCTCTTGTCGCCATTTTCTCCCACCCTTAAGTACCCTATCTTCTCTGTCTCTGCTTGTTGATCCTTGGACCCTTTTCCTTTCTATGAACAAAATATCTCCTTAAAGGATCTCTTCTAGTTCAGGGTCCCCCCGCCCCCACTGTGGAGAAAACCCAGGGCCTTGCACATGCTCAGCAGGAGCTCCATCCAGTCTCTAGCTCCATGACTTAAAGCATCTCTGTGCTGTCAAATATACACTTCCAGCCCTTACCAAAATATTCAGTCAACTCCTTGCCATTCAAAATGGATGACCTCAAAGCCAGAGTCAGCGGTGCTATGACTCCCAGATCCATCCACTTGGTAGCCCAGGAATGAACTCATGGGACACTTCCAACAGCAAGACTGGATGCTACTAATTAGCTCAAGTGACAGAAATAACTCTAATTTTTCCCAGGCAAAATGGGGCGTGTGATTGTCCTGTATCAGAGGGACATTGCCATTATAACATGTTTAAAGAGCAAATCTCCCAACCACCCTACAATTGTTCTGCTTCCTGGCTCGGTCAAAGGCACCACCCCTACCCATTTCTCACAGGAACTTGGAAATTAAAAGGACAAATGCCATCATCCTTGAGTCTGTCGTTCTCTTATCCCCTGTGGTCTAGCCGCAAATTCTATGACTTTGATCTGCACCCTGGGTAGGCAAACTAACCAGCCTTCTTTTTTTTTTTTTTTTTTTTTCGTTTTTGTTTTTATTTTTGTTTTTTGAGACAGGGTTTCTCTGTATAGCCCTGGCTGTCCTGGAACTCACTTTGTAGACCAGGCTGGCCTCGAACTCAGAAATTCGCCTGCCTCTGCCTCCCAAATGCTGGGATTAAAGGCGTGTGCCACCGCCGCCCGGCCATACTTAGACATAATTAAAACTAAAATTAAAATCTTTTAAAAAAAAAGTCAGGGAATGCCTGGCAGCGGTGGCACACGTCTTTGATCCTAGCACTTGGGAGGCAGAGGCAGGTGGATCTCTGTGAGTTCAAGAGCAGCCTGGTGTACAAAGGAGGTCCAAGACAGCTAGGGTTACACAGAGAAACCCTGTCTACAAAAAAACAAAAGGAAAAGGAAAGAAGGAAGGAAGGAAGGAAGGAAGGAAGGAAGGAAGGAAGGAAGGAAGGAAGGGAGGGAGGGACGGAGGGAGGGAGGGAGGGAGGGAAGGGAGGGAGGGAGGGGGAGGAAGGGAAGGGAGGAGAGAGTGAGTGAGTGAGTGAGTGGAGAAAAGATGGCTCATCAGTTAAGAGCACTTGCTGCTCTCTCAGTGACCCAGGTTCGGTTCCCAGCACCCATATGGTATACCAGAAATCTGCAACCCCAGTTTCAGATACTCTGACGCCCTCTTCTGGTCTCCATAGCCATTGAACACGTATGACACACAAACATACATTCAGATAAAATACTTATACACACAAAATAAAAGTAGATAGCAGACCTCTTTTCTCTTTGTGTGGTCCTAGAGCTGCAGGTCCTGTACTCAGCTACTGATTCCTCCTCCTCCCTCCTCCTTCCTCCCTCCTCCCCAGCCTCATGCTCTGCTCATCTTGGACTTCTGCGCATGTCCTCAGCCCAGACCTTCTGCTCTTGCTTCTCCTCTCCCCAGCAGCCCCCCAGTTCTCTTCCTGAAACTTCTGAGGTACTCTCCATCACCTCCTTTGGCTCCTGCTCTGATTGGTGTCACCTGCTGGATAGGCTTGCTCCTGACTCCACTGTTCGTGTCTCAATTAGGGACCCTCACCCTCTGATATACCACACATTTCCCTAGTGTCTCCACCTCCCACCCCCACCCTATACGCACATACACACTTAGCTGCATCAGGATCCTACACCAGGGACTTCTTACCCTTCTAATCCTCCCCACCGGACACTGCCCAGGGACACTGGGGCTCCAGAGGGCTATTGCCACACGGACACACAGGAGATCTCATCAAGGAGATGTGCCTACCCCAGAGGGTAGCTCTCACCATTCACAAGCACACCACTTCTGCCTCCAGCTTCTACTCTCTCGCAGGAAGTAGCCAGCCCGGTGCCAAGTATCCCCAACTACATCCCCAAAATTCTCAGACACTGCCAGCCTCCAGCTGTCAGCCTGGCCCCGGCTGGCGGGCGCCTGCTCCTGGCATAGCGACTAGGGTGTAATTAGAAACCCGCTAGCTCCCTAATTGCCAGTTCTGAGCTGTCCTTGTTACCGGCTGCCCGAGGCACACATAGAGGAAAAGGCTGAGAGCTGAGCCAGGCTGGCATGGAGGTAGCCCTAGTAGACCTAGAGAGGACTGGCATGTGGCCAGGGACCAAACGTGGCACAGAGAGGGCTCAGTGCAATCTGCCCCGTGGGTGCCTCCCAGCCACATCCATTTGCCCAGAACTGTGACGTCAAACCAGCCCGGCCCATTCATTCTTTATTCAGGTGGCATAAAAATCACTACAAAAACTTTACAAAAGAGTCTTGGGAGCTAAAGGGTCCCTTCCTTGCCTCAGTCCCCAAGATTCCTGGCAGGGGAGGACAAGAGAGAGAAGAAGGAGGAAGACTCCTGGCAGTGTTGGCATCTCCAAATACCAGAGGGGTGACTTGGGTGACAGGACACAGGTTGGGGACCTGAATGTCTTCAGCAAGGGACACTCTTGTAGGGTAGGTCAGCCTCCAACCATGAAGTATAACACCAAGGCCAGTCTAAGCTTGGGAGACCAACACTTGTCTCTCCTTTTCCCACCCAGGGTGTCTGGAATATGTCTAAAGATGGCCTCTCCAGCCTCTGCTTACAAATGTGGAGGGACCCTAAGTTAGGGACTTGCCTAACCTACCTCTAGCCAAAACTGTGTCCACAAGTGCCAGCCCACAAAAGATCACCCCCTGAGCCCCTTGGGAAGAAATGAAGATTCCCCATGCCTGCCTTCCTCCAGGCCCCACCCCACCTGCTGCAAGAGAACAGCTTCTACACTGGTGATGGTCCTTCCGGTCCCACCCTATCCCACAAAGCTGGTTAGAAAGAGTCACAGGAGCTGAGAGGCTGATCCAGGTGGGGACTCAGGATGCTGCTGCCCAGGGCCCCTCCTCACTTGGGGGAGCTGAACTGGGGGTAGTCTTCCTCCATGCGGGGTGCAAGTTTCAAGTCAGGACCAAAGGTCTTGCCTCCATGGAAGTCAGCTTTGTCATTCTGGCCTATGAGCCTGTTGTCAGGGGAATCTCGCTGTTCCTGGAGCTGGGGCAGCGCGCTGGGGTTAGGGTTCCTCACACTGCCCACAAAGAGGGGCACGCCTATGGTGTCCTCCATGATGAAGAAGAGGAAGGGTCGGTTCACAGTGAAGGAGGAGAGGGACATTCGATTCATGGCTACGCTGGTAGCTGCGGCTGCCTCCACACCAGCCTCGCTGAGCTCCATGGTAGACTGATGTTGCACGCTAGACACCACCAGATTCTGCTCAGAGATCCCACGAAGGTCTGGGCCCTGGAACAATTCCTGCAGGCCTGCCCAGAACAGCAGATGACTGGTCAGTGCTGCCCCAAGGCTATGTGGATCTGTCTAGCATCCTGGCTAAAGGGAACACTTGAACCCAGCGGTTGATTGGAATCTGTTAGACCTCAGTCTAGACAACACTTCTAGAAACCTTTTTTTTTTTTTTTTTTTTTTTTTAAATCAGGATCTGCGCTAGGTACAGGACAGAAAGTCTAGAGGAGCATATCAAATGCTCCCATCCAGGAAGCAGGGCCACCTCTGGCTCAGGCACACTGGCAGCTCCCGTACTCTGCCCAGACCACCTAGGGGCACCCTATCCCCAAGCTCCTTACCCAGTTGGCTGAGGGTGGCCACCAGGTCCAGCTGCTGTTGCAGATGGAGTTTAGGCAGCCACACCTTGGTGGGCCTCTCCTGCAGCGAGGGATGGTACAGAGTATCCCAGGTCAGGTTGGCTAGTACCTCGGACACGTTCCACTCAAAATAAGTGGGCATCACGACCACAAAGCTCATGTTGTTCTTAAAGGGGAAATGAGCCACCTACAGATAAGAAAAGGAGAGAACATGAGGACCAGACAGCACCTGGACCTGTCTGGAGTCTGGGCCAAAATTACTTCTGTACTTTTGAGACAAGAGCCAGAAATTCAGGGTTAGCATGCTTTCACTTAACTGGTGAAGTGGAATAATACCACTTACCCCTTTGCAAGGTGACATGGGACCAAATGAGATAATGCTTTTACACCTCTCTGTGTGCACACATAAGCATATATGTTTGTATCGGTGTGAGTGTGTTTGCTCATGGGTATATGGAGTCAGAAGTAGGTAAACATCAGTCGTCTTCCTACATTGCTCTCCACTTTTTTTTTTTTTTTTTTGGTGTTGCCATCTTTTTGTTGTTGTTATTTCAAGACAGGCTTTCTCTGTGTAGCCCTGGCTGTCCTGGAACTCACTCTGTAAATCAGGCTGGCCTCGAACTTGCAGAGACCCACCTGCCTCTGCCTCCTGAGTGCTGGGATCTAAGATGTGTGTAACTACACATAGCTCCCTCTTTTTTGGACACAGGGTCTCATGGATCCCAAGCTGGCTTTGAAATGACTGTTTGGGGCTGGAGAGATGGCTCAGCGGCTAAGAACACTGACTGCTCTTCCAAAGGTCCTGAGTTCAAATCCCAGCAACCACATGGTGGCTCACAACCATCCGTAACAAGATCTGACTCCCTCTTCTGGAGTGTCTGAAGACAGCTAGAGTGTACTTACATGTAATAAATAAATTAATCTTTTTTAAAAAGAGAAAGAAATGATGGCTACATACTTCTCTCTCGTCTCTCTGCCCCAAGTGCTGGGATTACAGAGCTGTACAACAAGCCCAAGTTTGTTGTGTTTTAGACATGCTAATGTATCCCAGGCTGTCCTCAGACTCTCTATGTAATTCAGAACGACCTTGAACTTCTTTTAAGGTTTATTTTTATCTTATGTGTATGGGTATTTTGCCTGAGCATTTGTCTGTGTACCGTGTCCTTGCAGTACCCTCACAGTCCAGAGGAGGGCACCATTTCCCCCTGAACTGGTTGTGAGCTGCATGGTGGGTGCTGGGAATCAAACCCTGGTCCTCTGCAAGAGAAGCCAGTAAGTACTCTTAACTGCTGAGCCACTTCTCCACCTTGAGCTTTTCTTCCTCCTATCTCGATCTAAAAGTACTAGGGATGGCGGATGTGCGTTCATGTGCCTGGTTTATGTGTTGCTAAGGGTTGAACAAAGGGCTTTGTGCATGCCAGGCAAGCACTCAACAACTGAGCTACACATCCCGACAGACTTTGACTCTTCTAGTAGTAGTGTCTCCACTACAGCCTGAGTTCTCTATCTGCTGTCAGCAAGCTGTACAAACAAGCTATGGGCCTTCCTGTCCTTGCCTCTCAGTTCTCTCCGCAGGTGGGGCTACTGGCTTTCAAAATGACCCATAGAGGAGCCACAGCAAACAGTAGGAAGCTTGCCCCTCGTCTTTCACCCTCTCCCAGAGAGTCAGCTATAATTCGAGTTTTTTTTTCCTCTCTCTCTCTTTAAACAGGATCTGGTTATGTGGCCCTAACTATCTTCAACTTCAGTCTTCCTGCTTCAACCTTCTGAGTGCTGGGATTATGGTGTAAGCCACCACACTCAGCTCACACAACCTTTTTTTTTTTTTTTTTTTTTAAAGAATCCATGCAGTTAGGACAGCATGGAAATGACCAGGCTCAGGCCTCCCTGGGTACCAGCATAATGCCTGCAGGCGGGTCCTCTGCCAGTGGGGGGATGGAAAGATGGAGCCAGAGGATCTCTCCTCTCTGAACCTCAATGTCCCACAGTGAGACACTCATGTCCACTGGGAGATACTGTAGTATTCAAGGAAGAAGCAACAGGAAGGTGAGAGCTAAGTGGAGCTGAGCAGGCTCGTATCCTCTCACCACGGGCTACAGAGAAGTCTGGCTGCCCCCTCCACATGGCTCCTCCCTGCAGAACTGGCAATGCTGGGCCCGGCTTGCCCAGTCAAACTAACCAACAGAATGGATGAGCATGTGTGGTGCCACACACCTGGGACCCCAGCACTCAGACAGCTGGGGCAGAAGGGTCATGAGTCCAAAGCGAACTTGTGTAACATTGTCAGACCCTCGAACAAACAAAACTAGCCCGTCCTGTTATCTCAGCCACAGATGATGGGCCCAAGGATCAGTACTCTAGCCAAGGAGTCACGGTTAGGCTAGAAGCAAGGGAAGCCTTAGCTGAGACAGCTTGGCACGGAGCTTCATCCAATCAGAATGTTCAGAGCAATAAGCTTTGAAACCCGACTTCCATCTATGAAGCACTGTGTGGGAACTCCTCTCTTCCCTTACGAGCAGGGCCCTGGTCCTCTTGGGCTCCGCTAAAACCCCAGCACAGAGAACAGTTACCTGGCACGTGACAAAAACTCAATATATTTTCTTTGAGGAGATGAACCTCAAAGAAGCTGTGTCCTGGATAGACACAGCATAATAAACCCTTCAGGAGCTACCTACCCAGGGACCAGACTTTACCTCCCAGTACCAGGCCTCGTTTGCCAGCCAAAGGCAAAGTCCAGACTGACCTGTATCTCAGGTTGCTCCAGCAGGAACCATCGAAGAGGATATGACACCGCGTGCATCATGTCCACCGACACTGTGAACCGCTCATCCAGGTGGAAGAAATCTTTCTGGGTGAGGCTCGGGTCAAACTTGGTCCTCCAGAAACCTGCAGCCAGGCAGAGGGCAGGAGCCATGTAACATAAAATCAGCCTCCTGCCTGTCTTGCCTAGAACCTATTCCAGGAACAAGGATTAGAAGCCACGCTCCCAGAGGCGCTGGCCGGTTGACATCTAGCTGGTCTTAGGCACCTTCCCTACACTTGGATTTGCATTTCTCCATCCCTCTGTAGCCCCGGTTTTCTCTCAAAGCAGCCTGGCCTCTGCAGCTTGAGTTTCCCCTTCATGTGATCAGACAATCCCCAGTTTCATGGCCTAGCAACCTCAGAGCAAAGCTTGCAATGGCAGGGTGGGCGGGGCTGCGGGGGTGAGCGGCTTAAGAAGAACAGTGCACCGTGAAAGTGGATGGCGTTGAGGAGAAGCAGCACGGTGCTATCCGGCAGCTCAGAGAGGAAATCCTCAATCTTCCCCTCTGTGGCCTCCTTCACCCATTGGTTGATGTTCGCCAGGTCTTCCTCCTGCTTTCCAGTCAGTTTCACGGGCTTCGCACCAAAGAGCCTTTCCGATTGCTCCAGGAAATCGTCTTTGATGGGAAATCCTGCACGCAATGAGCCACAAGCTCATCCCAGGGCCTCCACATCCACCAGTGTGCTACCCGAAGCCAAGCCCCTCTCCCTCACCCTTGTGCACTAGAGGCAGGGCTCTTTCTGTGCAGCTTGCTACCACCAGCACCTACCTTTCTGCAGGTATATTCTGGCAGCCAGTCGGATTGTCCCTGGGCCTAGGTTCTGGTAGAAATGGCTCAGTAGATGCGGGAGGCAGGATCCTGTGTTCATGTGCAACACTCGATGCAAGCTGTGTAGTGTTTGGTTCTGAGCACCTGAAGGGGACCAAGCAGGCTGATGCCCAGGCCACGGGTTCTTTCTGGCCCCACTGCCCACTCCCACCCTCTGGCATCCCCATGATGAACATGGCCACAGATCACACTACTCTGCTCCTCTCCCAGATCCACGGAGCCATAGGGTCCCCAGATTCATCTCTGCAGCTAACAAGCTGGGCAGTGTCACCTCCCTCAAGGTTCCTTTCCTCTCTGAGCAGCAGTGTCTCCCACAGTGAGACACTCATGTCCACTGGAAGATATTGTAGCCATTAAATTCCTGTGCTAAAATAACTAGGGGGACTTGTCAATCACTACACTCTTAGCCCCGGACTTCTGACTCATAGAGGGTGGTGACAGCTCAGGGACCTGCATTCTACCAAATAGCCATGTGTCCCTGATGGAGGAACTGCCCCTGGACAACCTCTGCAGCAACTGAACCCTCTGTGGTCTCCTAGTTCTTCTGGACAGGTGTGACCCCAGTACCTAGTGCCAGGTGAGAGAGTGCTAGGGCCACACTAAGGGGTGACAGGACAAGGTTGGAGCTGGTAGATGTTTGGGCCACCAAAGAGAACAGGTCAGTAGTAAAAGCCATCATGGCCTGAGCCAGCCTGCGAGTCTCCTCTGCAGTTGGGACACTCTTGCAGTGTCCTGGGGACCTCTTGAGGGTAGCATGGTCACCAAAATCCTACAAGGACAGATCAGAAGTCAGTGAGGTCAAGGGAACAGCTCTAGGTTCTCTGTGTCCCTCACGGTCCTTTTTTTTTTTTTTTTTTTTTTTAAGATTTATTTATTTATTATATGTAAGTACACTGTAGCTGTCTTCAGACAGCTCCAGAAGAGGGCATCAGATTTCGTTACGGATGGTTGTGAGCCACCATGTGGTTGCTGGGATTTGAACTCAGGACCTTCGGAAGAGCAGTCGGTGCTCTTAACCACTGAGCCATCTCTCCAGCCCCCTCTCAGTCCTGATGCGACAGGGCAGCAAAGGCCTTGTCCCAGATCTGAGGAGAGTCATGCTGAAGTCCTTCCTACCCCACCCCTTCCGAACCCCTGAACATCAGCCCCATAACTACTGACTCCCCCACCCCCATTCCCTTGCTTCCACTGATCCGGTCCTCCTCTTCCCTCTGGCCCCACCCATTCTTCCCCAGCCCCACCTGATTGTACCTGGTTGTCCAACTTGAAGAGGGCAGGCAGGGGCAGCTTCTGCTGGGCCTGCTCACTCACTGGCTGTAGAAATGAGAAAGGAGATGAAGAAAAGGCCCTTCCCATGGGTCCCCATCTTGCCAAGACATAGGTGAGTCCCTTTGGCTCTTCCCCCTAAACCTCTCACTTTTGAGTACCTGCTGGCCCGGGAGATCCACGGCGCTCACCGGAGAGAACTGTTGAGAAAAGGGAGAACAGAGAACTCAGCGTTCCTCCCTCTCCACCCTTCTGGCCTCTCCCAGATTTGCCCCCGCCCCCCAGCATCTCCTTCAGCCTGACTGACCACTTCCCACTCAGACCTCAGCTCTGCCTCACCGTGAAACAGGGACCTTGCAGGCAGGACAAGCTGAGTACGAGGAGCCCCCGGAGCAGTGCCATGTTCCTGTATCCAGAACAGGGAGTGTTAGTTCCTACCTCACGCTCGAAGGCCAAGCAGTAGACTGCTATCCATGGGTTCCTTGACCGCACCAGGCTGCGGAACCTGGACTCAAAACATAGCAGCTGTGGACCTCACTCACTCTGAGAGGTGGGATTTCCATAAGCTTTTTTTTTCACCTGTACATTTAGTCTTCATTCTTTTCGTCTTACACTGTGGATCAGTCCTGGGTTCAAATTTAAAGCCCTCATCTTGCAAGAGGACCTTGCGCATCTCCCTTCATGCCTTTGGCTTTACCCTGTCTTGGTAATTCATGGCAGAAGTTCTTCCTGCTCCCATGTAGATGTTGAGGACCCAAATAAGAATCTCTGTAAATACTGAGCATGATGCCTGGCCCCCACCCTAGCAAAGCCACCTGACCTGTTGTTCATTTCATCCAGCCTTTCTCAGGCTGCCCTGGTCCTACCCAAAGGCTCTGAGAGCTAATCTGGGCTGGCAGGGCAGCCAGAAACTTCTTTGTTGACCAATGAATGACTGGCCCAGACACCTTTGGACTTACGGGAACTACAAGCCTCATCCCACTTCTGCTCCAAGTTCTGATCCAGGGTGCTTCGGGGAAGCCCAGCTGGCGGAAGGGGGGAGGCTCTCAGCCTAGAGAGCCTTCCTTTCCATCCTCAGCCCCCTACCCAGGCCTTATTTCAGGCACCAGCTCTTCTAAAAGGTCCTTCTGTTATCCCTAGACCTCCACAACTGTGTTCAAGAACCTTCAGCCAGGGCCTCATCTCCAATCTGGATATATGATTTTTCTCGCCAAGAGTAGGCCTCCAGGTTTTGGAGTTCTAGAGGTTTCTCCTGGAGCTGCCTGGACCTCTGCTCCTCACCACCCCAGGACGCTGTGAAGCTGCAGGCTCCCTGAATAAATTCATCCAGACCCCTTGCCAAGGTGCCAGCTGTCTACTTCCTCTGCTGCCCAAGCAGCAGGCTGCACCACCCCTCCATCCTACCTCTTCAGGCTTCTTAGCGCAGCACACGCAGCACACGGTGTTCTCCTGGACCAGCTTGCTCCCCACGCTCCCCCAGTGCAGCCAGCAGGGCCTAGCTCTCTCCTCCCACAGGACCTTTGCTCTCAGCCAACCCCCGTTCAGCTTGTGTTCAGTGCTGGTAAATATTGACCTGTACATCCGGTTAAACATTGATATGGGGGCCAGAAGACCCTTTCCCATCAAGGCTACCCAGAACCCTGCCTGAGCCTGGAGAAGGGGTTTACAGGAGCAGATAAGTGAGGAGGTTGGGCCTGGCAAGCCTTCTAATGATCCCTCAACATAGGGGATTATCCACAGTCAGTGAGGCTCAGAGAGGCTGTGTGGCCTGTGTAAGGGCGCAGAGTGGGCTCCAGAGTCACAGCCAAAGTCCCACCACCACCACCACCACCACCACCACCACCACCACCACTACCACCACCACCACCACCACCACCACCACCACCACCACCACCACCACTACCACCACCACCACCACCACCACCACCACCACCACCACCACCACCACCACCACCACAGCTACCCAAGGGAAGGGGAGGCTGCAGGAGCCTGTTCACCTAACTGTAGCAAGTCCAGGATCCTGGTTGGCTCCCTCCAGCCTAGGTTCCAAGGCGAGGGCTGGAGAGACCCAGCTGGAGGCCGGCCCTCCCAGGGTCCCACCTCTTCAGCAGTGTTCCCTTTCCCCAAGGGTGAACCATTCGGAAAACTGACCCAAGGCCACCCAACCCAGAAGCTCTGTATCCAAGGCAGCCAGAGGACAATGGCTGCCTCTACCCTCTTGCTGTGTTTGCAACTACCAGGTTTGGACTTTCCTGACTCTGGTGCCATCAAGGCAAACTGGTGGGCATGACTATCCATGCCTATGTATAATATCAGCACTTGGAAGGTAGAGAGAAGAGGGTAGGTAGGGAATACCAGGTCAACCTCCTCGGCTGCATATCAAGTTTGAGCTACCAGACCTTGTATCAAAAGAAGCTGGGTGTGGGGCTTAGAGATGGCTCAGTGGGTAAGAACACTGGCTGCTCTTGCAAAGGATCCAGGTTCAATCTTCAGCATCGAGATGTGGCTCATAACCATTCATTAACTTCGGTTCCAGGTGATCCCGATGCCCTCTTCTGACCTCCGCAGGGACCAGACACAAGTATGGTGTGCATATGTACAAGTGGGCAAAACAACCATACACGTATAAAAATCAATGCCTTTAAAAAATAAAAATTGGACCTGGTGGGTCATGCCTATAAGCCCACTACTCTGTTTCAAGCAGGAAGGTCATCCCAAGATCAAGGCCAACCTGAGGCACTTGAGACCATCTGAAAAAAAGCCAAGCCAAGCCATAAGCCAGGCACAGTGACATATACAGTGACATATACCAGTTCCCCAGCTCCTTGGGAGGCTGAGGCAGAGCTGCCTGAGCCCAGCCTAGGCAAAGCAAAACACAACACAGCCTCACTCAGCTCCGTGGCTCTTCCAAAGAATTTATTGACCTTATTTACATAGACTGCAACTAGTGAGAAGGCAGCAGGGGCCACATCTCAGGCTTCTCCAAACGAACACTCAAGAGATGGCAGAGTCTGCCCATCCCCTGGGCAGAACCCGAGATACAGAGATGATTCCCGCTGCCTCCTGTCCCTAGGGATGCTGGTCCCAAGGGCTGCCTCCCCGGCTGAAGGCACAAACGCTGTGGTTAGGGGTACCAAGGCAAGGCATGGATTCATTCCTGGACCAGCTGGGCCCATATAACCCCTTCCCTAGCCCTGTTCTCACATCCCCTTTTTTCTGGTCCCATACTGAAGACCTGGCTGAATGAATGCTAAAACCCCAGACCAAGCCCTGAAAGTCGTAGGTCCTGGCCAGCCCTCCTGAGCCTGGAGTCCCAGTACCATCAGAACCCTAGACAGGAGCAGTTTCCTACCCAAGGGAGAAACAGAGCTAAGGAGAGCGTGGCTAGAGGAAGCTGGCTGAGCAAAGGCCCAACTCCTTTCATTTCCTGGAGCTGCCCTGTCCCCATGTGAATCCAGAAGGCAGAACTGGGGAGCAATGGGGATCACAGTGCTTTCCTTGCCCCAATTCTTGCTGGTTAGGAACAGTATCTCCCGAGTTTCATGAAGCCACTTCAAGGCTTTGGAGATTCAGGAGCTGTGCAATCCCAGACAGCAGGCCATGTGGGTAGCCAGAGCCTGGGGCTTGCCTAGAAGAATCGGCTTCGAGATCAAGAATGAGGAGCGGGCCCTGAGAGATGTCATCTCGCCCTGCCCTCAGCCAACTCCTGGCTGGCCCTATGCCAGGAGGCGGATGATGCCATTGTCCGAGCCCAGCAGGAGGTGGCGTTTCGTGGGCAGCAAAGCCAGACTAGTGAGCGTGCCACGGAAGTTCTCGGAACTGAGCTTTGTGGTGGCCTGAGAGGGTGGCTCAAGCAGGGAACAGACACCAATCTTGTTGGCTACAGTGCCGGTGACCACCTCGCTGCCGTACAGGTCAAAGGTGTGGATTGGGTCGGACGCTGACTTGTAGTGGTGCGTGGGCTTCTGTTCCAGCTCCTTCCAAACAGTCAAGGAATGGTCGGAAGAGGAGCTGATGAGCACGCTGCCCTCTACAGCCTGCAGAGAGCGGGAGGGACAGATAGCATCAATGGAGGCTTGGGTACTCACCAAACTCCAAAACCATCCCAGAGTGCTTTTAATTTCTGAACTCGGGAGGCAGATCTCTGTGAATTCAAGGTCAGCCTGGCCTACACAGTGATTTCCAGACCAGCCACTGTCTGGGTGATATACAGTGAGAGCCTATCTCCAAAAGAAAAGCTAAATAATATTGTTATTAACAACCATCAGAGGCTGGGCAAAATAGCACAAGCCCATAAATCCAGCACTCAGAAAACAAGTTTAAAGTCAGTGTGTTCTACATAGCAAGCTCCAGGCCACCTAGGGGTTCAGAGTGAGACCTGTCTCAAAACAAATAAAACAAATGAGCCAAAAAACAAAAACAAAAAAAGAAAAGAAAAAAACAAAACAAAAAACCTGTAACTATTACTCTCATTTAAAAACAGATTCTGAGCCAGGCGTGGTGGCGCACACCTTTAATTCCAGTATTCTGAGAGCCAGAGGCAGGCGGATTTCTGAGTTCGAGGCCAGCCTGGTCTACAGAGTGAGTTCCAGGACAGCCAGGCCTATGTAGAGAAACCCTGTCTCGAAAAACAAAACAAAACAAGAACAGATTCTACTTCAGGACAGCCAGGGGGGAAAAAAACTCTAGGGGGCTGGAGATGGCTCAGAAGTACTTGTAACTCTTGCAAATGACCCAGTCCCAGCATGGTGACTCCCAACCTTCCATAACTCTAGTTCCAGGAAGAGCTGATACTCGCCTCTGACCCCTATTAGCACTGCATGAAGGTAGTGCATATATACACAAGCAGGCAAAACACCAAATCTATAAAGAAAATAGTGGGGCATGGTATAACACTACTTTAATCTCAGCACTTAGGAGGCAGAAGCAGGAGGATCTTCGTGAGTTTAAGGTGCCAGCCTGGTCTATACAGTGAGTTCCAGGACAGCCAGGGCTAATAGGGAGATCCTAGCTCAAATAAGAAGTAAGTAAATCTTTTAAATATTTTGTTTTTATTTTTTGAGAAAGAGTTTCTCTGTGTAACCTTGGCTGCCCTGAAACTTGCTCTGTAGACCAGGCTGGCCTCAAACCCATAGAGATCCACCTGCCTCTGCTCCTGAGTGTTGCGATTAATGGTGTGTACCACCACTCCTAAACCAATCTTTTAAAATTTTAAGACCAAAAAATAAATAAATAAATAAAGTCCCACAGATTCTGTGAGGCACTGCCACATCCAATCGTACTAACATGTGAGGTACAAGGTGCCGCTGTCTTCTTTTAACATTTATTTTTATTTGTGTTCGTGTGTGTGCGTGCAGGCCACATAAGAATATGTGTCCACAGAAGCCATAAAGGGTGTTGAACCCCCTGGAGCCAGAGCTAGACAGTGCTGAGAACCAAACTCAGGTCCTCTCAAAGAACACCTGGCATGTCCTTACTTCCCATAGGAAAAGAACTGGTGCTCAGAGAAGACTCCGAGAGCTGGGACTAACACCCAGGATGACCCCAGAGCCATCCTGACACTTTCTTAGAATGTTGGGATTTAGAGACACTGAGACCCAGGGTCCCCTGGGGTCCTGGATAGAGCTGGGGGCAGCCTGCCTTCCCTGTAAGCAACAGTGCCTGTCTTTCACCTCCATCTGGACGGCGGGGGAGGAGAGTTCCCACTGCAGGGAGAAATCCTCCCACAAGCAGCCCTATTTCTCCCCTCCCAGAACCTGCTGAGCTCTGAGGTCTATGATTGAATATAGGAGGCAGGAACACGATGCGCAGGCCTGCGCCTGTTCCTGCCCCCCATCAGGACAGCCCAGCAGGGGGCATGGACTCTGCTCAGTGGTCTCCAGGCAGTAAACAGCCTCCTGGCTTTATTTAACCTGAACTGGGTCACGGACAGGGCGTGACCCCTGATCCTCCAAGCAAGACAAATATGGACAAGGGTTACTCATTAGAACATCGCTGTGGAGCATCAGGGTCAGTTCTAGCCCTGATTCCTGCCCCTAGCCTGCCTCCTGTGCAGCTGGTTCCTGAGCTGGCCTACGAGGGCCATTTTCCCACCCCACTGAATGTCCCCGAGTAGTTATAAGGGACACCAGCATAAACCTGTCCTCTCCCAGACCAGGCCCTAAGTAGAAATGAAAGGATAGGACCTCAGGCAGTCAGTCACCTTGATCTGTAGAATGTCCCCTTCATGGGCTGGCCAGCCTCGTAGAACCAGGCCCGTGCGGGTATCTAGGAGCACCATGAAGCCCGAGGAGAAGCCAGCCACAACACTCCGGCCACTGGGGCTGACGGCCAACGAGCGAACAAGCCCAGGGTTCAGCCCTCCACCCAGTCGGAACTCATGCTATAGGAGGAGATTGTGTTCAAGTGCCCGTCGCCATCCATCACTGCCACCCACCCTACTGCAGCTCACCCCATTCAGGCCCACGAAACCAGTAGGCCTGACCCTCCCACTCCATCCCCGGAAGAGAAAAGCCCCATCCGTGCCAGCGCCCCACCCACACAGGGCTGCCTGTCACTGCAGCGTTCCTGGTGGAGTCCCCTGAGTGTCTTTCCTGACTGGTACCTAGAGACCCCCAGTAGCCCAGGAACTGCACCCCTCCTGACCTGCAAGCCTGGCTTCCTGCAGTCCACAAAGCGCAGAGTGGAGTCGGAGCTGGCCATGGTGATGCTGGTGTGTGGGGCAGGCATGACAGCCACAGCCGTCAGGGGCACCCGGCTGTCTGAAGGATCCACTGTGCGAAGGGTCTTTCCTGAAAAAGGACACATCTGGGGACTTAGTGGCTATCAAAGAGCCCTGGCTACTTCAAACTCCAACTCACCCCACACCTGCATCCCATTCCCCAGTGACCCTCAGAAAACACAATCTCAGGGCTTTCTCATCTTGCTGCTTCCACAGTGAAGTCAAGGGTCCAGCCCCAGAACAGTCTGCTCTCTTCACATAGCATGCTCTAACTAGCTGCGACCTCCGTCTGCCCTGACCCTCCTCCACTCGATACTTCTCTTTACAACGACGACAGGTGACGTCGTACAAGAAGCCAAAGCCATACTCGTGGAATCTTCTAAATTTTTGGTTCTTACAGGTAGAAGGCAGACGCCTGCAGCAACTGAGCCGATTGCTGGTAAGTTGGGGGAGTGGATTCAAACTTGGGTCCCACAGATTCTAAGTCCTGACTCTTCTTCTCTTCCTGCCTCACTGAATCTTCCCCGTCAAAATACGCCATTGTACGTTTCGCACTAGGTCCCGTTCCCAGAGGCCTGGCTAAGGCACAGTAAAGCAGCCGTCGAACAGGCCTCACCTGGGCCCGCTCACCTGTGAAGGGGTCCCAGACGTGCACTGCCCCATCACAGCTCACCACATACTGCGGGGCCTCAAGCTGGCCCACGTAGAAGACGCTTTTGCGGTGCTGGGCATAGATGAGGCGGGAAGCCGTCTCATTGGTCCCGTCCCCATAGTTGTACAGCGGCCAGAGGCGCACAGTCCGGTCCTTGCTGCCACTCAGAAAGAAGTCTTCACTGCTCAGGGCGGCCACGCATTTGACGGCCCCCGTGTGCCCTGGGAAGCTCTGCAGGCGGATCTGGTGGAAGTGGAAGTGGGCATCCTGCTGGCTCACACCGATCTCGTACTGCCAGTACGCCAGCCAGTTCCCGCTCAGCCCATGGGCACTCCGAGGCAGCTCCCGCTTCAGGGCGTTGTCTTCATTCCTGTTGCTGAGGCCTCCGCTACTACCCACTCCAGAGAGGGAGCCCAGTGGCCCAGGACTCTGGGGCTGAGAGTCAGGGATCTGGATGCGATTTCCAACCAGGACACTCCCAAAGGTCCCTGAGTGGCCATCGTCCTGGAGACAGCTCCCACTCTGAGGGTCCCATTCAGGGCCGGCACTAGCCATGGTGGGTTCCATGCTGGCTGGGTTTCGAGAGCTCGGGCTCATGCTTTCCAGATAGAGCCCTGCCAGCTCCCCGACCAACTCATGGTTGGGGATGATTTTCCGGATGATGTCACCTACAGGGGAGTGGGGAAAGTTCTAAGATCAGGGAAGATGGCAAGGTAGCTATCTACCCAGAGCTTAGAAACAACAGAAGCCAAGGCAAGGTACTGACTGGGCTACTCTGGGTTATTAAGTTCTCGTCTGTAAGCCTGTTTCCTCCCCCCAAAACAGCTTCCTTTATCGATACGTAGACATGAGTGCTGTCTCTATAGAGACACACACGTGTATGCCAGGCACCATTCTAGCATCAGACACACAATGAAGAATAAGACAGATGTGTCCTGCCTCTGGGAACTTACAATTCTGTAGGAGCAAAATATTCCCAACTACAGGGTGGCCCATCCTACTCAGAGAGAAGCCCAGTACAGCGCCCATCCCATAAGGGAAGCCACAAAACCCAGCAAGCTGTTCATTCCTTTGCAGGTAGCTTCTGGAGACCATCATATTCCCCTACATTCTGTTCCCCAGACTTGAATGGCCAGCTCCTGAGCCTTTCCTGCTGGAAAATGTTCAGATTCTCTTTATAAGTCACTGTCTTGGTTAGTTGTTTGGTTTGTTTGGTTTTATTGTTGTTGGTGGTGGTGGTTTGAGATTTGTTTTATCAATTTGGCATCAGCTACAGTCATTTGAGAAGAGAAACCCTCAACTGAGAAAATTCCCCCACCAGATTGGCCTATGGAGGAGTTTTCTTATTTAACAACTGATATGGGAAGGGACCAATTTACAGTGGGTAGTGCCACCCCTGGGGCAGGGGTGATGGCACCCGCCTTTAATCTTAGCACTTGAGATGCAGAGGCAGGGGGATCTCTTGAGTTTGAGGCCAGCCTAGTCTACAGAGTGAGTTCTAGGACAGCCAGGCATAAGCAGAGAAACCATTGTGGGGAGGTGGGTGGGGAGGGGGTACACCAGACTGAGCAAGCCATGAGGAACAAGCCAGAGTTCTTCCATGGCTTTTGCTTCAGCTTCTGCCTCGAGTTCCTGCCCTGACTTCCCTTGGTGACCTGAGAGTTGTCAGACAAAATAAACCTTTTCCTCCCCAAGTTGCATTTGGTAATGATGTTCCACCATGATTTTCAACAGAGATCCTAACTAAGATAGATAATCACTGTGGAAATTGGGCCCTAGGACCAAATCTGGTCACTCTGATCCTAAAATTCCTACGTTTAAATCCACTGTTAGCTGGGTGTGATAGCACACACCTGTAATCCCAGCACAGGGGAGGCAGATGCTGAGGCAGGAGGATGGTGGTTAACAAAAACAAAGCCAGGCAGGAGTGGTACACGCCTTTAATCCCAGCACTGGGAGGCAGAGGCAGGTGAATCTCTGTGAGCTCAAGGCCAGCTTGGTCTACTGAATGAGTTCCAGGATGGCCAGGCTACACAGAGAGACCCTGTCTACAAAAACAGACAAACAAACACACACATAAAAGCCCACAAAACCAAAAACTGGATCTAGAGAGATGCTCATCAGGCAAGGCATCTGCTGACCCCCCAACTGTTATTCTGTCACCTCCACACTCACACAGATATCACACACACACACAGGTCATTTAAAAATAAGAACATGAAGAAGCCTGAGCAATGCCACATGACTACAATGCCAACAGGAGACGGTGGAAGCTGGAAGGAGCTGGAGTTAAAGGTCAGCCTGGGCTAAATGAGACCCCATGTCAAAATAAAAATAAAAAGATTCCATTGCTGACTCTGGAGGTGAAAGCATCGGGGCCCACCCCAGGGAAGAGATGTAGTCACCAACTCTGTGCAAAGGAACGTGATGGGCAATACCCAACAGGCAGGAGAAAGGTACGTAGATTGTGTACGCCATTTCCAGGGTGAACACCTTCTGCAGCTCTTCCAGCAGGGTGGGGTCCACTGGTCGTCGCTGCCCATCAGAGAAGGTCGCCTCTGGCAGCTGGCCCTCAGTACAGCCCTTAGGATCCAGTGGCAGATCCTGCGGGTAGGAAGACCACAGATTCAGTGGGTCCACTGCCCTGGCCTGGCCTGGCCTGGCCTGGCCCACCCAGCCCAGAAGCTGCCTGCCTACCTGCTGCCGAAGCTCATGCAGATGAGAGAAGACTTGGAAGAAGGTGGCCACTGGCTCACTCAGGTGCTGCTGGACCATCTCCTGCCCGATGCGCAAGCAGATGAGGGCGATGAGACTGATGGTTTTCACGCATAGGACAGTCCGGGCCTGGGCCCCACTGGGGAACCTAGAATCAAAGTGCAAGAGTTCCCAGCCCTTCCCTGAAGGACTTGACCAATTTACCAGGAACTTCAAATAACAGGAGCTGCATGTAAGGCTGATCAGTCCAGACCAGGGGAGGAAACTGAGGCACAGGGAAGCAGTGTAGCTTAGTCAGAGCTACAGGTAGGAGAGAACATGAACTTTTTTGGTCTAATTTTATGTGTATGGGTGTTTTTTCTGCCTGCATGTATGTCTGTGCACATGTTTGCAGTGCCCACAGAGACCGAAGGAGGGTGGCAGGTTCCATAGAACTGCCGGATGGTTATGAGCTACCATGTGGCAGCTGGGAATCTAACCTGGATCCTCTGGAAGAGCAACCAGTGCTCTTAAACCCTGAGCTATTCTTTCCAGCCCCCATTTTTGTTTTTCTGAAGGGCTGGAACTCAAGCATAGCTCCTCCTGCATGCTGGGAAAGTGTCCCATCACCAAGCCACACCCACAACCCAGAATGAACCACGACTCTTTTCTTAAGTCAGAGTCTTACTATGGAGCCTTAGATAGCCTGGAGCTCTCTCTGTAGACCAGGCTAGTCTCAGACTCACAGAAACTTGCCCTCCTCTGGGTGCTGGAATGAAAGACCTGTGCCACTACCCCCAACATCAGAACCATGACTCAGGCCGGTATCTGCTTCTCCCTGAGCTTCCTAGCCCTTCCTGGGGGCCCCCTCAGCCAGGTGGCTCTCCCAAGCAGCAGGGGCCTACCCTGTGACGAAGGAGGTGAGGAAGCCAAGCACAGGCAGCAAGACCTCGTGGCTAATGCGGGGCAGAATGTCCATGAGGGTCGTGTCAGAGAGGTATACGATGATTTTCTGCGTCAGTGTCACCGCTGCCAGCAGCCCGGCCTCCTTGCGGCTGTTCAGTCGGCTGGGGTTTGAGTTGCTCCCTGGGGCTACCTAGAACCACAGAATAGATGAGGGAGGGACAGGTCACCCCACAGACCTCCTGGAACCCCCAAGACCTGGGGCTGGTCCTTGGATCCTTGCCCCCACCCCCAAGCCGGGGTTTGACGAACCAGGGACTGACCAGGTAGCTGATGTAGGGCAGGTACTGGTAGGTGAGAACGGGTTCTCCATACAGGTAGGCAATGTGGAGGAGGCAGCTGAGCACAGGCCCCGACACGATGTCACCTAGGACTGGCCTCTTCTGGTAGATGTTGCCGGCATTCAGTGGAGGGGTGTCATCACTGCTGACGGTGAACTGCTGTCGAGTGGGCCCTACCAAGGAAGGGCAGCAGCGTTGAGAAGCCAGTGGAGGGCAGGAGGGAAGCCGGCCTTCTGAGACTGTGGGGTGGCTTCTATTCATTCAATACTGGGCTCTTCCCCACTTACCCAAGAAAACCCAGCTTAATGGGTGAGACCCAGGCCCTGCTCAGGGAGTGCTGGGAAGTTAGGGAAGGAGTCGCCTAGAGAGGGCTAAGGATGGGCAGAAGCCTGGCTGGGGAACCTGGTCTCCAGCACTAACCACAGACCTTACCAACATAACAAGATGTCAGCAGGCGCAGCAGGTTCCGGGCCACATGGCGAGAGGCTACTGTGGGGCCAAGCTTGGCAGACAGCCAGCGGACCATCTTGCAGGCTGTATCTGCAGGGCAGGAAAAGGTCCTGAGCTCATCAGATAACTCACCCTTCCCACCCCACCCCACCCCACCCAGCCAACTCGGCTGTGGCTCTGCTAGCAAGCCTGACCATCCCATCCTGGGTCCATTCACCTAGCCATGGTCAAGGTCCCCAGAAACTGGCTCCTCGGGCAGGACCTGCAGAGAGGTCATCCTTTCGGCAATGCTCCCAAGTTCCTTCTTGTACAGACTTGTCCCTGGCTTCCACCCTTCTACACTCTTTTTTTTTTTTTTTTTTTTCGAGACAGGGTTTCTCTGTATAGCCCTGGCTGTCCTGGAACTCACTTTGTAGACCAGGCTGGCCTCGAACTCAGAAATCCGCCTGCCTCTGCCTCCTGAGTGCTGGGATTAAAGGCCTGCACCACCAAGCCCAGCCCTTCTGGACTCTCTTAAGAAAACCATTTTAGCCTTTCCCTGCCTCTCTGATGGAACCATGAGAGCCTCAGAGGTACACACACACTGTTCCCTGTCTGGAACACTCTTCCCACTTCCACCCGACTGTTCCGGCCAGTTCTGGCTCCATTCACATCTCAACCACCACTTGCTTTTATTTCTTAATACTTCTTCTGGGGCTAGAGATAAGACACCCAGGGCCCTCGAGTATACCAGACAAGTGCTCTACCACTCAACTCCACTCCCAGCCTCAGCCCAAGGTATGGCTTTTAAAGGAGCTTTCTGTCTCCTGAAAGCTAAATCTAAGCCCCACTTTCCACTCACACACAGCACTTCCACATTCCATGCACTGTGTCTGACTGTGGCTGTGCGTGCTACAGTGGATCTGGTTGGACCCACACCCAGCATATGAGAGCCTGAAGGAAAAGCACCTGACCCATGCCCCCTCAGCCCACGGGCTCACCAAGGAGGATCTTTTGTTCTTTGCCTTCTGTCTGCTCTGTCAGCGGCTCCTCTTCCTCTTCTCTGTCTCTCCCATCACCAGGAGCCACCACCGTCTCCATGGACAGCATCGTGTCAGACAGAGTGAGCTCGGATGTTCCCGTGACTTCATCCTCCTGGTCCTCCTCCAACACCACACAGCCTTCCTCCTCCTCCTCTTCCTCAGAGCCTTCGCTCTGCTTCAAGTCCTGGCTGCTGTCCCCTGACTTGACGCTGTTCTTGTCCGCAGGGGCACCGCCATCATCCCCACCCCTCTCCTCGCCCTGGGAGGCTTCGCTGGTACTGCTCTTATCACTCAGCTGGCCCAGGCTCACGGCCTCAGCCTCCTGGGGCTGTGGAGATTCAGCCACGTAGAGTCCAGCTTGGAAGTCCTCCGTGTCCGGCAGGTCGGCCTGGTCATGGAAGCTGACGCCCGACCTGTAGTCTGGGAGCCCCAGTCCTGAGGAAGCAGCCGGCTGCCCATCCATCTGAATCTCTTCCCCAAAGGCACAGGAGCCAGGCCCGGACACCGGGAGCTCACTTTCCTCATCCTCAGTGGTCCCGACCAGGCCTTTGCCCTCCTCCTGGGAAGCCTCCACCCCAGCCAGTACCTGGAGGACATGGGGCAGCAGGTGGGTGAGGAAGGCCTGCAAGCCCAGCCGCACCACCAACTGGGCCACAAAACAGTCGGTGTACAGGTAGAAGCGGCCATGCAGGCGGCAGGGGCTCTCATAGGCACCGATGAGAGGCTTCAGGAGGTACTTGTTGGCATTTTTGGGGCCCAGGGCCTTGGCAACGGGTTCAAATAGGTACCAGGCTGTGTACACAGCCGTGTGCTCCTCAGACATGAGCGACAGCACGAAAGGCAGGAGGATCTCTAAGCCCTCGGGAGTGATGTCATTTAACACCGCACCCAGCTGCTGCCACAGAGCAAACGCCAGCTCCCGACCCTGGACCTCATCCTCCACACGCCGGGCCTGATATAAAAGAATGAACTTGTGCAGTGCTGGGAAGTATGGAGGGAAGGGGACCACGGAGCTGAAGGGGCTGAGGAGCTGGGCTGGGCTGGGTGGGGGTAATCCCTGGGAAACCGGCCTATACTCAAACAGTGGGTCTAGCTTGCCCTTCTTCGACACCATGGGACTTTTGGGTCCGCTCAGCTGTAGGAGTGTGTCTAGCACAGGCTGCAGAGACACGGGGATGTCCTTGGAGTGGCGTATGCAGAGACCCCGAACAGCCTCAAAGCGTACCCACAAAGGTGCATCAGGCTGCAGTATCCGGACCCTGGTGGCAAACACCATCTCAGCCAACAGGACACCCAGGACCTGCATGTCTCGATGGAAGAGGCTCTGCAGGTGCACAGGTGGCTGGGCGTGAGGCTTTTCAGGCTCCTCCAACTGGCTCCCTAGGCCTTTGGCCAGGAAGTTACCCACTTTCTCCAGCTCTTCCAAGGCCTGTATGGGACTGAAGCCCTCTGGAAGGACAATCTTGCCCTCTTCACCCTCCCCAGGGTCCAACCCGGCAGCTTTGCTCCTACGGCCTGGTCGAGACCCCGAGGGTGCAGAAAAAGACAACAGGCCAGGTGATGCTTGACTGGAGGAAGAGCCTGGCTGGTCACCTGCTTTCCCGGGGAGGGAGATGGAATCCAGAGCTTCTGTAGCCTGTTCTAAATCATCTTCTCCTGTCCCAGGCCTATCTCTAGTCCAGCCAGTCTCACATGGAGTGGCCTCTACGACAAGCCTGCCCGCACCATTTATAAGTTGTCCTGAAATGTCCTCCTGGCCTGTGGCCTCCCGAATAGGCTGGACCAACAGCCGGGGGATGAGTGGAGGTTCAGGGGCCAGGGCAGGAGATCCAGCCAGGCGTTGGGGGTGTGGCTGATCAAATAGCTGTACCACGCCATAGCTGGTCAGATGGGTGTGAGCGTCCACCAGGTGCAGACACACATTCTTCTCCTTCACAGCTTCTTTGCCCTGGAGTTTGTAGCCAAAGGTAAGATCAATCCAGTGATGCAGGTCTTGGGACACCTCCCAGCTCTCCAGGAGGGCTCGATGGGCAGCCACAAATTCCTGGTTAGAACTGCACCAGGCCGGCACATCCAGGTCGGGCATGTCAGGGTGGATAGAGCAAAAGATAGAGGGGTCCGTGTAGAACTCGGGTATGCACTCATCCGGTGTCCAGGTCTGCATCCGCTCCATGGTGGCAGGATACTCGTGGGGTTCCCACTGCGCTCGGACATGTCCACAGAGCACCGAGCGCGGTGTGCGACGGGCCTTGTATACATAGTACGTGATGTCAGAGAGCACGTCAGAGATGTGGTGAGGAACATGGGGTGGCTCCCCACTTCCTGCACCACCTGCAACAAATGCCTGCCGGGTCATCTCATAGGTGAAGTCCAATTGCTTATCTCCCTTGTTGAGTCGGAACTTGGATTTACGAAGGTCTCGGAAGCGCCCATAAGGTGTGGTAAAGTCCACCACCCAGGGCAGCACTGGGTGATAGTTGGGATCCCCCTGCCGTCGACCTGCCAACCGATTCAGCTGCATGAGGTAGTGGAAGTTGCTGATTCGGCCATGGACCCAGTCTAGCACAAGGCCCCGAAGTTCTTTCTGGCAGGTGGGACACTCAGTTCTCCCTTCCCCCTCTTTTTCAGACTTAATGCCTGTCCCATTTTTCTCTTCAGAGCCCTCCTGGTTTTCATCCTCGGAAGGCATCTCGTAAGCGCTCAGGTCCAGCCGGAGCTCACTGCATAGCTTCTCGTCTACAGCAATGTGGTGCAAAGACAGAGCCCCACAGGCCAGCCCCTGGCGGTGACAGGCATCCATGGCCCTCAGAACACGGAAGAGAAGAAAGAGCACCTTGGCTTGGCTGTTGGTCAGCTTGGCAGGGCTGAAGGTAACTACATCATGCAGGGAGAATTGCACATAAGGGTGTACCACATAGAGCATCTCGGGCGACTCCAGCAAAGCCTCAGCTCGCAAAAGGCTGGGGCAGGCAGGGCTGCCCCGAGAGGGGCAGGGCCCATCCCTGACATTTGATAGACATGGGATGGATTCACCCACTGGCAAGAAGGTGCATCCATACACCCTCTGGAGAGCTTGTCGTATAGAGTCTAGGGCAGGTAGAGCTGAGGGGGCAGTGCTGTGGCTGTAAGGCTGTCCATAAGTGTGGTATGCATGGCGCCACAGGTTCCGGTAATTCTGGGCAGCCACCTCCTGCATGAACCGAGTGAGAGTTTCAGGGCTACAGGACCCCTCCTCAAAGGGCACGCCTCCACCCAGCGGGTAGGACAGTCTCCGTTTCCGCAGCCCATGCACCTCCACTCGAGTCCAGCCTGGGGGCAGCCTCTGTACCGAACGTTGCAGTAAAGTCCTGACTTCTGCTTCACCCAGGCCCTCAGCCCGGGGACAGGGTCCCAGTCGGCGCTCCCGGAGACTAGCCAGCCAACGCGTGGACACTAGGGCCACTACATGAGTGCCCCCCGGCGCCAGGGCCAGCTGCCGGGCATCAATGTTCAGATCTCTCTCCACGCTCCGGAGCAGCTCCTCCATGTCAGGTCCTGAGGAAGGGGACCAGCCCTCGGACCCTGCTGTAAGAACCACTTTCCGCCTTCTGCTCCCCTGGGCCATTTGGTCCTGGCCGCCTGGGGGCAGCGCAAGGCTGAGCCTGGCCACGGCCCTCCTCGCAGTGGCTTCCGGGGTGCCAGGCCGGGAAGACTGGGATGAACGAGGAGCGGGGGGTAGGGTGCAGGTGACTGCGCGAACCAGCGACAAAGGAAAGAAAGCCTGGGGGTTTTCTTACCCCTCCGCAGGGTCCTGCGCTCCGGGGCGCAGCAGGGCGGGGAGCGCGAAGCACCAGCGCTGAGCTCCACCGTGACGGGTCAGCTGATGCGGGTCATGTGATCTCCCAGACACGGAAACAACCGCACGTGTCTCTAAAGGGCCGGGCGAGATCCCGCCTCTTGCTCTTGTCCCCACCCCTGCTGAAGAGCCAAGGCTCAGTCTCTCCTACTGCCTTTAGGGGGCTTCGTCCGAGGCTCGTTTGGTTCTGGGGCTACGTGGGCAAACCAGCCGCCCTTAAATGCAGAGGAAGATCATCCTGAACAGGCCACTGGACCTTCTCCCCTCTCTGATTTCTCCTGCAGACTCTGAGACGCGGATCTAGTGAGGCTCATCTCAGAAATGCCAGCCCTTTAGCCAAGTGTCAGCTCTGCCAGCAGCAGAACCAGGCCTTTAGGCATACACCCTCTCAATGCTCCCATGCTACTCTGCAAACCAAGGAGTTTAATTTTCCAAAGCACTTGGTTAATAACTTGCCACTTGGCACACAATGTTCTGGGAAGTAGAGAAGTGGCCCAGGCACAAAAGTCTGGCGTTCTTAAAAGGAAATACTCTCCTGAGATTTCCTGTTGAAAATGTAGATGGCAGAGCACCAGCCAGCGTGGTCACAGCCTTGCAGATGCTTCTCTGCCTCTAGTCAAGATGCGACACAGGACAGAGAACAGAAACCAGAGAGCCTGTGCTCAAACTGCAGACTGCGGATCTCCCGACAAAGGTTTTGGTTCCAGCTCATACACAGGCCAGACCAGCAATAAAACCACTTGTGTGCTCAGGCATGGTCATGTGGTGTGTACGGGTGTGTACGGGTGTGTGTGTGTGTGTGTGTGTGTGTGTGTATAGTCTCCTACCTAAGAGTTTGGTGCCTTTAAAATCAGAGTTAGGGAAGAGGGAAGAGAGATGGTTCAGCGGTTAAGAACACTTCCGCTCTGGGGATCTGACACCTGGCTTCCACAAGCACCCACACACCCATACAAATACACACATTAAAAAAAAAAAAATCACTGGGCAGTGATGGCACACGCCTTTAATCCCAGCACTTGGGAGGCAGAGGCAGTCAGATTTCTGAGTTCAAGGCTAACCTGCTCTACAGAGTGAGTTCCAGAACATCCAGAGCTACACAGAGAAACCCTGTCTCAGGAAAAAACAAACAAAAAAAAACCCTTAAACTGGGCGTGGTGGCACACGCCTTTAATCCCAGCACTTGGGAGGCAGAGGCAGGCGGATTTCTGAGTTCAAGGCCAGCCTGGTCTACAGAGCGAGTTCCAGGACAGCCAGGACTACCCAGAGAAACCCTGTCTCGAAAAACAAACAAACAAAAAACCCTTAAACTCCAGGTGTGGTGGTACATAACTTTATTCCCAGCATTTGCAAGGCAGAAACAGGCAGATCTCTGTTAGTTCCAGACCAGCAAAGGCTATGTAGTGAGTCCCTATCTCAAAATGATTAAGACAGATCAGGCAGAGTATCATTGCAAGTTCAAAGCCAGTGTAGTTAAGGTAACGCCACCCAGGGCTACACAAAACCTAACTCAAAAGAGAAAGGGGTTGGGGGATGGAGAGATGGCTCAGCGGTTAAGAGCACTGACTGTTCTTCTGAAGGTCCTGAGTTCAAATCCCAGCAACCACATGATGGCTCACAACCATCCATAATGAGATCTGACAGACACCCTCTTCTGGTGTGTTTGAAGACAGCTACAGTGTACTTAGATATAATAATAAATAAATAATTTTTTAAAAGAGAAAGGGAGAGAAAAAAGAAAGGAAGGAGAAAAGAAAGACTACCCAGAGATACGACAACAATGGTTTAGATATGACAGATTGCATCTGTTTCTTCTTCAAGGACTGTTGGAGGCCCAGATGTACTCGATCACATGACCTTACATGTGGTAACTTCCCCACTTATGGAGTGTTTACCAGGAGCCAGCCACCTGCCAAGAGCTTTACATATCTTGTTTCATTTCATTCTGTGTCTCAATCCCCCCCCCCCCGGCTTGTTTGTTTGTTCACTTGCTGTTCTCACTGTGTGAGACAGTGCACTTGTGTGGGTGTGTGGGTGGCTGCAAGCATGCATCGGTACACGTGGCACTCAGAGGACATCTTCGGCAAGTTCTTTCCTTAAAGCATGTGACCAGGGAATCAGATTCAGGCTTGGGCAGCAAGCTCTTTTACCTGGTGGACTATTTCACCAACTCGAGTTCAGGGAATCTTTGGAGGTTAGTATTGCAAGCATGTGCCATCATATCCAGCTTGACACTGTGGATTTACAAAGCTATTGCTAAAGCTGTCATGGTGGCTCAAGCCTGTAACCCCAGCAGGAGGCAGAAGCAAGTTCAAGGCCAGCCTGATTTACACATTTCCAGTTCTAGGACAGCCAAGACTACATCATACCATGTCACAAAACGTCAAAGCAAAACAGTTAGGGGCTCTTTTCACACCTATTTAGAATGAGGAAGCTAACCAACCACCTTTGGTAAACTTGTTAAAGATCTCATAAGAAACTTGAATGCCATACAGCAGTGGAACATGCCTTTAGCCCAACACTCTGGAGGCAAAGGCACACAGATCTCTGGGCTTCAAGGTCAGCCTGGTGTACAGAGCTAGTTCCAGGACAGCCAAGGCTACACAGAGAAACTTGTCTCAGAAAAACAAAGAAGATGGAGGAGGAACGTGAGGAGGAGGAGGAGGAGGAGGAGGAGGAGGAGGAGGAGGAGGAGGAGAAGAAGAAGAAGAAGAAGAAGAAGAAGAAGAAGAAGACAACAACGACGACAACACCGCCGCCGCTGCCTCCACTGCCATCCACCTGAGACAGGACTCAAATCCAGACCAATTTTTAAAACCAGTGTTTCAAGCCGGTACACTGAAGTAGTAGTCCCACTTGGGATTATAGCTCCTTACTTTGTTTTGCTTTGACGTTTTGTGACATGGTGTGATGTAGTCTTGGCTGTCCTAGAACTCAATGTGTAAATTAGGCTGGCCTTGAACTTGCTTCTGCCTCCTGCTGGGATGATAGACTGATGGTGTAAAACTCCACTTAGGAGGCAGAGGTGGGAGGATCAGAAATTCAAAGTCATCCTTGGCTATGTTGTGAGTTTGAGGACCAACCTTGGCTACATGATATCCTATCTCAAAAAGAAATAAATGTATTGCCGGGCATGGTGGCACACGCCTTTAATCCCAGCACTTGGGAGGCAGAGGCAGGCAGATTTTCTGAGTTCGAAGCCAGCCTGGTCTACAGAGTGAGTTCCAGGACAGCCAGGGCTACACAGAGAAACCCTGTCTCCAAAAACAAAAAACAAACAAAAAAGTGAACCCCAACAGTACTGCCGGACAGTCTGGTGTCTTTCCTAAGTCTCCTTTCAACTCTGTTTACCCAGGTGTACCCACAAGGTGTGTGAGCAGCTCTATACCCAGAGGTGATACGGTTGTTTGAATGAGAGAAAAGTTTCCCATCAGCTCGGGTGTGTGAATACTCGGTCCCCAGTTGGCAGTATTGGCTGGAGAGGTGATGGGGAGGTGTAGCCTTCCGGTGGAGATGGGCTTTGGGAGTTTAAAGCTTCCTCCACGAAGACCACTGGGCTGATCTTGTTACCAACAGAATTGGATTGGCCTGCTCTTGGCTCCGGCCTCAGTTTATCTAAAATTTACATGTTACCTGATCAAAAACTGTTTCCTCCCCCACCCCTCTCCCTGTCTGTATTCCCTGCCCTCTAGTGGTGCTGGCTGTATACTACACTGGTGATCTTGACTGTATTTCAGTTTACCTCTTGTTCTCTCTCTGCTGACTCTAGAGATGTCCTTTCATGGCTGGGACCTGGCTCAGAAATTTCTAAGGCACTGAGCCTTCCTCCATCTGAACTTTAGGAAACTTCTTGGCTTAAAGGTGTATTTCTGACTTAGTATGCAATGAGACCTTGGAGCCTGCACTTTGTTAAGCACCCTGGGTGGTGGTGGTGGTGGTGGTGGTGGTGGTGGCAGTAGTAGAACTCTGATGAACAGTTAGTTATTCAAGGCCCATCTAGAAAAAGAAAGGCTTTGGGTGCACATGGCTATAACTCAGTGGCGAGAGACGTGCTTCCCATGAATAATAATGATGACGATGAAAATAATTCTCTGTGACTGTTCTCCCCACTTCCCTCTCTCTCACCCTAGCTCTTATCTACCGAATCCCTGCACAAGCACCCATGGGGTTTACAGAATCTGGGGCGGAACGTTAGTCACTTCCCTTCGCCTACTTCAGTATTGTGTTTCCAGAAGTACCCATTTTGGCTAGTCACTGAGGAAAACGGCAGCTGCCTGTGGGCCACCAGCCCATGCCAAGTGAGGTCAGCAAGAAAGAAGCTGACAGCAAATGTGCCAACTGTGGGTCTGCTGGATTTCTACTGTGCTAAGTGGTTTCAAGAAGTTTCTTCTTAACCCCCTACAAGAAACCACAAATTTTATTATCTACACTGTTTTGTAGATGAAGAAAACACCATTCCGAAGCTCACTGCCAGTCAGCACTGGAACTGGAATTTGTTTGGCTAATTCAGTGGTTCTCAACCAGGGTGGATTTGGACTCCCCAGGGGATATTTGGGGACACTTCTGGTCGTCATAATTGGGATCATGTGCTACTGGCACCTAGGGTAGAGGCCAGGGTGGTACTGACCTTCCTACTATGAACAGGGCAGCCATGTACATAAATTCTCTCGATCAAAACATCAACAGTGCTAAGGTTGAGAAATCTCAGGCTGAAACCCTGTCATTTGGCCTTGAGGTGGGTGGGAGGAGGTTAGAGAGTGGAATAAAATCAGAAGGGCCACCACAGAGGCCTCGAGTGAGGAGGGAACAGGGCTCCTATGCTAGGGATAATGGAGAATAGGGCAGCTTGTTGAAACTTTTCTTTCTTCCAAGCTTGGCTAGAGCCCTGCTCAATTTCCCCCAACTCTGCCAAGTCAGTCCCGGGACTTCGCACTAAGTTTGTCCTGGAGTGACCCTGACTCCAGCTTGGAGCTGGGGCAACACATTTACCTGGGTCTTCCCAGGAGTGGGTTAAAAGTCAAAGATAAGTGGCATCTGAGAAGTTAAAAGTGGGGTGAGTGGGTAAAGGCAGGAGGACCCCATCAATCAGCTGACCTAGGAAGGAAGAGAGCAACTGAAGCAGCAAAGAGCTGGTCCAGGAGACTGGATTCTGACCCACTAGGCTTATCTTCCACAGCCTTTCTTGTTTAGGCTTGGGCTCAGTTTCCCTGCATCATCCGCAGGAGCCCCTGGAGCACCCACATTCAGCCGGCCGCCAGGACAGGCTCCCCAGCAGTGGCCTCCCCACTAACTGACAGTGGTGACAGGAAATATCTCCCATTCCAATCTCCTCAGAAGTCTGAATAAGTAAGGGACAGATGTTGGGGAGAGGCGTCACTCTTGGGTTGATGAAGAAAAGATCATGAGAAGCATACATTTTACCCGCTATGGTTGGGGTTCCATTACCACCCATGGCGGGGTTGAGGGGGAAGGGCAGAAAAAAGGAGATGGAGAAGGACAGACACGTAAGAAGGAGGATGTGGTTAGGGCTGATTCGTCCCCTGGGGTCGAACAATCAGCTGTTACTGGGGCGGAAGGCAGGAAGTCTCCTTAAAGACACAATATTCTGAACGTTGAACTCAGGATTTGAAGCAAGCCCAGCAGTCACCTTAGTGGAGCCCATACTTAATTTAACACAGAAGCGGCTATCTCAGGCTTCCCTCTCATTTCTTTGTCTCAGATGCTCTCACTTAGAAAGCTTAGATGCTCTTAGAAATGACTCAAAAGTCAAGAACCCCAGGCCACAAGTTTCTCTTTGGGGGTGGGGAGGGAGTGAAGAGGTGGTCCCAGTCTTGTCCCTTTAAATAAGCAATTCAGCAGCTTTTGCCAAGTCATTGGGTTCATTTCGGTTTTTGCCCATCCCCCGCCTTTCAGACTCTGATTGGCCCCTAGGGAAGGAGCCGCCTCTTCATTGGTCTCCACCTTTGAAATCACTTCCCTAAGTAGGCCTGAGTCAGAGAAGCGTTTCGGAGGGCGGGACTGAATGGGTGTTAATCTTAGAACCGGGTTTCTGGTTGATACTACTTTGGTAAAGATCTTCCCCTAATTTTTAAAAAGACGCTTCCTCTCTAAAAGTGAGGGCGAATCCTTTGTTAAGAACGTGCCCCTTGAGAAGCCGTGGGCTCTTCAGCGACTAAGACGAGACATTCACTAGAAAAGATTTCACTAAACCCACGAGGGATAGACTAGACCTCCAGTGAAGATTGGGCCTGTGCGGGTGACATTTGTCCCTATACCCCGAAGACCTCGAGCTAGCTCTCCAGTGAAGACTGGGGCCGTGCGAGTGACAGTGGTCCCTATACCCCGAAAAAAAAAAAGTCCTATTTGTGGAAAAAAAAAAAGACTTCGGGTGTTCTGCTGCATCGGTGGCTGGCTTCCATCTTTAGTTCTACTCACTCCTGTTGCTTCGCGTGCTCCACCTTCGCTTAGCTCAGGCCTCCTGTGAATCAGTTTTGAGGCTAAAAGAAGTTCCAAGAAGGAGGGGCTGTAGCCCTTTAAGGACTTCCCCGCGACCGAGTCAGAGATCAGTTTAAAAATGCCAACTCACAGAGCGCGCTGCATTCTGGGAAGCTGAGTGTCACCGTAAGAACTTCATTGACCGGAATGCACTGCAAAAATACACGCCTATACTTCCTTCTGCTCTTTAAACTGTAGTTTGACGTAAAGCTGGTCTAAGCAAGTCGCCTAGGCCGAGGGTTAGCCACACCTTTTCAGCCATTGGCCAGTTGGTTAGTTGGTAGGCGTGGCTTAGAGAAGCTCCTCCAGGCAAGGGGGTGGCCTCCTTGCCAATCAGAGCCCAGACGCCTGAATGGGCGGGAGTAAGCAGAGGTGCTGGCGCCCCCGAGTGGGTGTGGTCACGTTGCCCAGCAATGGGCGGTGATTGGCCCTGGGTGGTTCATTCGCAGCTCGTGCGTCACGACGCCGCCAGCTGATCGGAGACTGGAGCCGGTGTGTGCTGGGCGCTGGGAAGAGACAGAGCGGTCGGCCGTGCGGACAGGTCGCAGTGATTTTGCTCCTCTGTCCACAGCAACCCCCGCACCCAGCATCAGGTGGGTGTGATCTGGGGACCCGGTCATCCCGGGGGGAACCGCGGTAACCGGGTGATGGGGAAAGTAGGGTCCTGACGGCCACACCCTGCCCTTCTGGGGGAGGGGAGAGGGGGCGGCGGGGACAGGGGCGCTCTTGGGAGAGGAGCCTGGACTCTCCCGAGTAGTGTGTCTGGACGTTTAAAGAGAGAGTCCCGGACAGGAGTCGTGGCAGAAGGTTTGGAGAAGTAACTGGGGAGGAATATGAGAGGCCAGAGGGCCGGGGGCGTCTAACCCCGACGCCCTTTGGTTTGAGGATGCCCGAGCTGACCATTTAGCCTAGGGAGGATCTGGACGAGCGAGGGGTGCGGAGGTGCATTGCCTCTACCGGCGCTGACTGGGTCAGGGCCAGTTCAAGTCCCTGGCAGGGAAGGGGTCGCTGGGCGGTCCGGCCCCTCCTCTCGTTCCCTCCCGGGGATGTTATGTAAGGGGGGAGGGGAAAGGAGTAGGGGGCGGCGGTGCGGAGGCCTTATGCAACCCAAAGGTTAGGGTTTCACCGCGGGTTGGGCGGAGGTTGGGGGGGCGGACAGGAGGAGTGCCTGGAAACTCTACCCGCACCCCCCCTCCCAGCCTAACTGGCTGTCTTGGACAGAGAGAAGGTCACCTTTGCACCTCCCCCCTAGTATGTCCGGTAGAGAGGCCCCTAGCCCGGGCTTGGCCTGACTGCCTGGGAAGCCGGCTGGCTGGGTGGGGCGCCTGGGTTAGTCATCGCTGGGCTCCCTCTCTCCCCACCTCCTGGCCAACTCTTGGCCCCTCCCCACGGCCTCCGGTTAGGCTAACGTTCCCACCTCCCTCTGGCCCTAGTTTCAGTCTCCAACTCATTTGGCCTGTCACCCTGGCTGTTAGAGTAGGCTAGAAGCTGTCATGGTGCCAGAGAGTTGATGGAGCAGCTGGTCAGAGGGTCAGTGCCCTGGGCCCACCCCGCCCCGCAGCCAAGGGCACCTGCTTGGCACAAACTCTCAGCAGCCAGTGAACCCTGTGGCCTGAACAGAGCTATCCTGGGCAGAGAGAAGTGGACAGAGACTGATCACCTAGGAGAAGGAAGATCCGACAAAGTTTATACTTCCCAAGAGGCTTTTGGAATTTGAAAGTTGCCCACCCTAGTGTAATCTTTCCACTCTCTGAAAATAGAAATCCCAAGGCAAAGTCTCCTTGGCCCTTCTATCTGGCAGTGGCCATGTCCTTGGACTGACTGTGCAGAACCACCCTCTCGGGCTCCCAGCCCTCTAGCCTGCCACGCCCCCAGCCCCCTCCCTGAGCCATGCTGTAGGGCCCCGGCTTTTACTGCTGATTCATGCGTTGGAACTGTGGGGGCGGGGCTTGGAACTTGGAACAAAGTTCAGACGTGGAGGGGCCGGCAGACAGCCTGGAATTCATACCAGATGTACCCGGAATGTGCAAGCGGAATGCCTGGCATCTCTAGTCCTGAGGAAGCTGCCCAGCCACCCTACCCATACCTCCCTCCCCTCCTGCCTTTGGTCAGCTGTCCTCCCTCAGACTCCTGAGAGCCCCTGCTGACCTTCCAACTCTAGTGCCCCTCCCATTTCTAACCCTACACAAACCCTCCTTGCTGCTGAATTCCCTAAGAACAAGTCATTTGAGTTGATCACAGAGCTCATATTTCTGAAGTACATTTTTTTTTTTAACTTGGGACTTGGGTTCTACACCCTGCCCTTTGAATGCCGAAGATGCTGGGCTCCTTAGCAGGTTGCCAAGAGTTGCCAGCTCCTAGTCTGTAAAGGGGCACAAAGCAAGTGCATTTAGAAGCCTCTTGCTTCTTATTCAAGAACCCCTCATTAGAAGGTACTGAAAGTCAGCTAGAGCCAGGTTTGGATGGCCTCTGGGTCGCTGGCCCTGTCACCCAGCTTTCCTGTTTTTTTTTTTCCTCCCCTTCCTTTTAGGAACCTGTGCCTCCCACACCCTCACCTGGCTGAGCCGCAGTAGTTCTTCAGTGGCAAGCTTTATGTCCTGACCCAGCTAAAGCTGCCAGTTGAAGAACTGTTGCCCTCTGCCCCTGGCTTCGTGGAGGAAGAGGAGAAGCAGCAGCTTTGCCTATCATCCGGAAGGTGACAGAACTGGGGTGGGAAGGTCTGGACAGCTGGGGTGATGGCTTTATGGGAGGGAAACCCTGGTCCTCTGGGGAGCCCTTACCCCCACTGGCCCAGTGAAAGATTTAGGTTAAAGGCACTGTCTATAAATTGGGGAATAGGTGACTCCACCTCCCCAAGATTAGTTGATGTCTGTGTGGCAGTGGGAAGAAATAGAAGGAAAAGTCTGTCTGTTTACTGAGACTTCCTTGTAGGCCTGCCTTTCTTATCTTCATCATCACCATGCCAACACACACACACACACACACACACACACACACACATACACACACATACACACACACACACACACACACACTTTCCTTTCCATGAGGTCCAAAAGTAAATGTACTCAGGAAGGGGGACATTGAAACTCCGTTCTAAGTAGTCATTTGTGTATTTACTTTTTTTGTTTATTTGTTTGTTTGTCTTTCGAGACAGGGTTTCTCTGTATAGCCCTGGCTGTCCTGGAACTCACTTTGTAGACTAGGCTGGCCTCGAACTCAGAAATCTGCCTGCCTCTGCCTCCCAAGTGCTGGGATTAAAGGCGTGTGCCACCACCGCCCGGCTGTATTTACATTTCTTTATTTATTTTTAGTCTGGCCCAGATTTTGGGTTTAGGGGTACTTACCCTTACACCTGTGGATTTTTCCACCTGTATAATGGGGAATCCCATAGATAAGTAGGCAGGAGGGCATTAAAAGTCCACCAGTGGTGACTCAGAGCCTGGGCTCTTCTCTTCTCGTGGATGGAAACGAAACAGCTCTTCACATGAACTGTTGTCCTTCCCCCACCCCCTGACTACTCACCCAGCTCAGGGGGATTAGGATGGAAGGAAAGGCTATGGTTAAGTCCCAGGCAAGCTCGTGGGAGGCTAGTCCTCTACTGGCTTCTCACCATGCATGGGTGGTCCAAGGCTTTCCCTCCACCTAAAGCAAAACTGTAGCTCTTGGTTGGGTTCTAGCAACCACTGCCATTTATTTTCTGCCTTTGCTTTCCAGGATAGTGAGACTCTGCTCAATACTGTGCAGGCAAGAAATTGTCAGGGGAGATGGGTTGTATGATATGAGTCCCTTCTGCTGCCTCTAGCTCCTGATTCATTCTCACGTATGGGCTTGGTCTCTGATTGTGGTTCACCTTTGGCCCAGTCTTCCTAACAGAAGATGGGTTCAGGGGGTACAGGAGGCTGTTTGTTGTATTTGACAGGAGGAGGAGTTCTAGCCTGTTCCCCATTTGTGAGAAACTGAAAGTCATAGGGGAGACTAGATCATCTAATCCAGCCCCACTGCAGTCTAAGCTGAGGGATAGGATGTGTAAGGGACTGTAGCAGACGGGCTGGGGAGGCTGAGTCGGCTCACACATTGCGACAAAGATTGCCCTTCCCTCGACCTCGCTTGCTTTCTTTCCTCCTCCCTTCCCTGGCCACAGTGTGTCCCTCCAGCACTGGGTACATGGCTCTGCTGTCCTCATCCAACATGGAGCCTCAGAGGTGAGAAAGGGCAGCCTGGAAGCAACAGAGGCAGGCACAAGACAGTGGAGGACCTGGCCTGGAACCACAAGGGCCTATCCGGACATTGGTCAGAGAGGCACGTAGAAGCCTGGAGAACACCAGGAAAGAGAGCAGCCAGCCAGCCTCAGTGAAAGACACGTGCTTCCAGCCATCTCCTCTCAGGACCTGCCTTCCTGGGAGATGAAGGGCCTCCAGGAAGTATGGTCCCATCTCTACCCTGCAGTTTCTATAAACAGCCTCAAGGAGCATGAGCCACCTCTGAAAGGAAATACACAGCAAATTCAAAAAGAGATTCAAATGTGTAACACTGTGGGAAAACATATCTATGACTGGGGTTGTAGCTCAGTTGGTAGGTTTGCTTAACATGCACCAAGCCCTGGTTCTGTCTTCTGCATTGCATAAAACTGAACAGGTTGGCCCAGGTCTGCAATCCCGGCACTCTGGAGGTGGTGGCAAAGGAGCCTACATTCAAGGTAATCCTCTGCTATACAATGAGTTCTGAGCCAGCCTGGGCTATATGAGACTGTCTCAAAAAATAAAACAAAATAAAATAAAGCATTGGTTAGTAATTCAAAGAAAGCAGATGTGGCTGAAACCGTTTTCCCTGATCATAATACAACAAGCAAATGAAAGCCAGAAGAAGGCTCCTGTGCCTTGTGTGTGGCAGTACCAACCATTGTGAGAGATGCCTTTGGACCTGGTAGTTTGCTGTCTTAGAAATGTATCCTAAAATAAGGATTTGGTTATAAAATGTTCATCTCAGGGTTGTAATAGAGAAAAATGGAACGCAGCTGTTTGTTTGGAAGTCCATTCCTTTTCTGCTGTCATGAAAATGTATAGCTAGGGCTTGCCTAAGTAAATTATATTCATCTGATGGTGGTGTTCTGTGCAGCCATCCAAAGTCTTACAGAAGAAAAATTGAGTGGAAATATAAATATTGAATACTAAAAAGATTATAAAAGTATGAGTTTGTGACTGTTTTTAAAATATGAACACATACTTGTAATATATTTTTTTAAAAACCATCCAATTGAGTGGAAATATAAATACTGAATACTAAAAAGATTATGAAAAGTATGAGTTTGTGACTGTTTTTAAAATATGAATGCATACTTGTAATATATTTTTTAAAAAAACACTGAAAGTGGATTCAAAATGTTAAGAATGGTTGTTTTTGTATGGTGGGATAGTACAATTGTGAATTTTCCCCTTGTTTTTTCTGTCTTTCTAATTTTTAAATATTGTGCATTGCTTTCATATGTTAAATAAAATACAAAAGACAAATAAATGTTTTAAAATTTTTACTCTTTTATGAGTGTTTTGCCTGTGAGTGGCAGGAATCCAACATTGTCTTCTGAAAGCAGCTAGCGCTAACTTCTGAGCCGTCTCTTCACTCCCTCTGTAATTTTTAAAAAATATATTTGTATGTTATATTATGTGTCTTTGTGCACCAGAGTGTGGGTGCACATTCTGCAGAGGCCAGAAGAGGGCATCAGATTCCCTGGAGCTGCACGCTGTTTGGATCTTCTGATGTGGATGCTCAGAATCGCACTCAGGTCCTCTAGAAGAGCAGCAAATGCTCCTAGCCACTAAAGCCATCTCTCCCTCTAGTCCTCATTGTCATGTTTAGATTTTGGAGAATTTGCTTGTAGGAGGATGGGCTACACCAAGTGCCAGGTGAAAGAAAATGTTTGCTTGGGATACCTATTGCTTCTTGAGTGTGTGTGTGCATGCTTGTGTGTGTGTGTGTATGTGTGTGTGTACACTGGAGCTAGGAATCATATCCAGGGGCCTTTTCAAGCTCCACCACACTAAAGTCAATTCTATGAACTTCATTAATTGTCTGAATCCACCTACTCTCTACACACAGGAAGCATTCCTCTGACTTTCTGACTGTCAGCCAGCTAAGGAGGTGTGGCTTAGAATAAGAAAGAAGGGAAATGCTCAAAACCTGTCACTCTTTGGGGGATTTGTGGTTGGAAAGGATATTCCTCTTAAGGCCAAAGGGGTCTAGAATCTGAAGAGTCTTATTTTTAGCTTGTTTGTTTTTCTTACTTGAGACCTGGGGAGGGGAGGTGTATGTGTCTTCCATTTGCTTCTTCTACCTAATAAAGTTTCTTGGTGATGTTTGGGGGGGGGGGAGGGGGTAGGACTCAAGAAGGGATTCTCCCATAAGCTGTTCCGTTTGGGTAGTACTATGTAAGGAAGTTACAGGTGGGCAGAGCTCGGCTCTGCCTGACTGGCGTGCTCTGAGGTAAAGGTGAGATGGTGCAAGATTTGGGCCCTCAGGAGTTGGCTCTGTTGGCCCTGTACCTTCTGGTCTGTGGGTAAGGATGACCAGTAGGTGAGAGATGAGGGAACCAGAACAGAAGGTGAAAGTTAGTGGGGCGGAGCCCCAGACTAGTCAGGTGGGGGTAAACTAGATGACTTTCTGGAACCCCAAGGGGCTCGGAGACTAGTGGTGTTGGAGAAGACCTCTAATGTGTTGTAAGGCCTCTGAACTCAGTAGCCGAACTTGATGCCAGAAAGCCCCAAACTGCTAAACCCAAGCAGGAGCGGGACGCCATCCGTTCCATGGCTTCACCCGAGGTGGCCCCATGGCTGCGCCAATCAATGAGCAGCCGAGAGATAGGGGCGTGGACAAGCCAGGAAAAGTTACAGCACGCTGGAAAGATAATACAGGCCAGGAAGCCCCAGGCACAGCAGGGTGGAAAAGCTAGATCCCGATTCTGCCGGAGGGGGGCCCCTTCGAGGTCCCGGGCACCGGGTGCCAGGATCAGAGAAACTGACTGAAACCTAGCTGACCTGCCCAGACCATGGCATCCTGGGGACTCCTTGTGGCTGGCGCTTCCTTCACGGCGTTTCGGGGACTGCACTGGGGGCTGCAGCTGCTGCCCACCCCGAAATCTGTTCGGGACCGCTGGATGTGGCGGAACATTTTCGTTTCGCTGATACACAGCCTACTCTCTGGAGTAGGGGCGCTGGTCGGGTGCGGAACTTGGGGACTGACAAAGCACTGAGGGGCGGGGGTGGAAAAGAGGGCCTGGAAGACTGAAGTTGGAACCTTTTGGAATGGAACTGGTTTGGGTTGTGGATGGGTGGGAGTACCCAGTGGGAGAATGGATCTAGGTCTGGGAGAAATTGACCTTAGCTCTTTGTCTTCTCCAGGCTGTGGCAGTTTCCTCAAATGGTCACCGACCCAATTAATGATCACCCACCGTGGGCACGGGTCCTAGTAGCAGTGTCAGTGGGTGAGTGTACAGAAAAGGCTGAATCGGGAAAGGCCTTGTTGGACCGGGAATTCTAGGTTCCTCCCCCATCTTTGGAATGGAGCAGATGTTGCTGGAGGTTTGCTGTGAGGAATTAAGGACCTGAGAAAAGTGGGACTTGAGATATCTAGGCTGTGCATCAGCTCTGAGCGAGGAGCCTCATAGTCTTCTCCGGTGCCTTCAGGTTATTTCGCTGCAGATGGAGTTGATATGCTGTGGAACCAGACATTGGCCCAGGCCTGGGACCTTCTCTGTCACCATTTGGCGGTAAGACTCTGAAGGGAGAGGCCAGGTAGTAAGGGAGCATGTCCAACTCAAGGGCCCAACCTCTCTCTTCAGTGTTCTGTCCTCTGACTTTTCCACAAAGCCCCCTGAAAACCTATCCTCTCAGACTTGGATTGAGTTGGAGGGAGGTTTTGACTGCTAGCCACTCCTGGGCACTGCCCAAGGAGTTTGGTTCTCCCCACAAACCTCCAGCTGATCATAAAAAAAAAAAAAAAAAAGCCAGGAATGAAAGCTAGGGTATGCTATGCAAATAGTGTGGCTTGGGGTAAGAGAACCTCTGGTCCAGGGCTGCTCATGCCCCCTAGATAAGGGTCAGCAGAAAGGTCAGGATTGGAGGCAGTCCTAAAAAATGCTTGGGTAATATAAAGTGAATAAATAAAAAATAAATAAATACTAATTTTTAAAAAGCTGATACCTGGAAGGATGAGGCAGAGAGTAGAAAAAACATGCGTGGGTGTCCCTAGGATAAGGAGCTGGGACTTGTTGGGCACAGGTCATGCAAAGCCTGAACCTTGAACCTTGCCTGCAGGTAGTGAGCTGCCTCAGCACCGCTGTTGTGTCTGGCCACTATGTGGGCTTCTCTATGGTATCCCTGCTTCTGGAGCTGAACTCCATCTGTTTGCATCTACGGAAGCTACTGCTGCTCTCCCATAAGGCCCCATCCTTGGCCTTCAGAGTAAGCAGTTGGGCCAGCCTGGCCACCCTGGTCCTCTTCCGCCTTCTGCCTCTGGGATGGATGAGTCTGTGGTTGTCCCGGCAGCACTACCAGCTGTCTCTTGCTCTGGTTCTGCTTTGTGTGGCTGGGCTGGTCACCGTGGGCAGCATAAGCATCTCCACAGGGATCCGAATTCTGACCAAGGATATCTTGCAGTCTCAGCCCTACCCGTTTATCCTCATGCACAAGGAAACCAAGACACGTGAGCCTGTTGCCAGGAACACTTCCACTCTCAGTCTGAAAGGTGTGGAAGTTTTCTCTTCTGTCAGCCCCCAGGGAGGTGGGGCTGGGAAGAGGAGATGGTAGCCCACTGCATAGTCTACTATGTAGCAAGGACTAGACTGTATCATCAGAGAGAGAGAGAGAGAGAGAGAGAGAGAGAGAGAGAGAGAGAGAGAGAGAACATTGTATGAGATCTCCATTACAGTCAGGAAATCAGGAGATCTAAATAACTTTAAAAGTCCCACAGTCTTTACATATTCTTAAAATTTCAATCTCTTTAAAATATCCATCTCTTTTAAAATTCAAAGTCTTTTTACAATTAAAAGTCTCAACTGTGGGCTCCACTAAAACAGTTTCTTCCTTCAAGAGGGAAAATATCAGGGCACAGTCACAATCAAAAGCAAAAGTCAATCTCCAACCGTCCAATGTCTGGGATACAACTCACGATCTTCTGGGCTCCTCCAAGGGCTTGGGTCACTTCTCCAGCCAGGCCCTTTGTAGCACACGCGTCATCCTCTAGGCTCCAGATACCTGTACTCCACTGCTGCTGCTGCTCTTGGTGGTCATCTCATGGTACTGGCATCTCCAAAACGCTGCATGACCCCTTCAGTCCTGGGCCTTCAAGAGAGAAGACTAGAGCCTGGCAAAGTGGCACATGCTGATAATGCTAGCACTTGGGAATGACAAGCAGAAGGATCAGAAGTTCAAGGCCAGCCTGGGCTACAAGAGACTCTGTTTCAACAAACAAACAAACAAACAAACCAAAGAAGAGAAAGAAAAAACTGGACATGACAGCCGGAACATTATCTGACATTCATAAGGTCCTGAGTTCAATGCCAAGTTGGCAGTGCCTAGTTTGATAAGGGTCTAGCCACTCTGGTAATACCATGGCTGACTGAACACCTTACCCAGCAACTTGCTGATAGACTCTGCCTTCCAGCAAAAGGGAGGAGCTTCGCTGAGGAGAGAACATTGAACCCTATTGTATATGAATAAATTGCTGTGCAAATGATTTCATCAGTCTCTTGTGAATGTGATTGCTTTGAGTCATTTTTCTTGGCTCCAGTGTTATCCTGGTCTGCAGTGTGGTGTGGAGTTGTGGAAGCTTTGAGTTGGGAGGGTTTCCTGTTAAGGTTTCTCTGGCTCTTTTCTTTCCTCCCGGTTTTTGTTTTGTTTGCCTGGTGGGGTTCTCTGGTGTGTGTGTGTGTGTGTGTGTGTGTGTGTGTGTGTGTGTGTGTTAGAAGTTGGCGGGGGGTGGAGGGGGCTGGAGAGATGGCTCAGCGGTTAAGAGCGCCAACTGCTCTTCCAAAGGTCCTGAGTTCAAATCCCAACAACCACATGGTGGCTCACAACCATCCGTAACAAAAAAATCTGATGCCCTCTTCTGGAGTGTCTGAAAACAGCTACAGTGTGCTTACATATAATAAATAAATAAATATTAAAAAAAAAAGAAGTTGGCATGGATGATGTAGTGAAGACTGGCATTAGATATCTCTGGATCCCCCTGCCTCTACCTCTTAGACACTGTGAGTATGGAAGTGTACCACCGCACCAGGCCAGGCTAGAACATTCTCTGATCTACAAATACCTAGAGTATTATTCCTCTATGATCAGAAAACAGACCCAGGGGGCCACAGAAATGTCTTAGTAGGTAAAAACACTTGCTTTCAGGCCTGATAACCTGCGGTTTTTTGTTTGTTCTGGGGGGCGGGAGAGGCTGGCTGGCTGGCTGGCCTGGAATTCACAGAGATCCACCTGCCTCTGCCTCCTGAGTGTCAGGTACCAGGATCACAGGTGTGTGCCACCACACTTGGCCTAACTGCCTGAGTTTGAGCATCAGTACTCACATGGTACTGAGGATAGAATAGACTCTCACCAGCTCTTCTGACTTCCACATGTGCCCTGCAGCATGGGCTCTCCTTCCCCAAAGGAAAAATAAATGTAAGAATTAAAAAAAAAAAAAAAAAGCAAACCCAGGTCTTGTGTGATGGCTCAGCATCAAAGCTACCTCCCGCCACAGCTGACCACCTGGTGATAACTTATAGCCTTGTTATGCTCTCCTTTGACCTCCACGGGCATGCTGTACACGTATGTGTGCCCACACAAACACACAATCAAGAAATAAATGCAGCCAGGCGAGGTGGCACACCCCTTTAATCCCAGCACTTGGGAGGCAGAGGCAGGTGGAATTCTGAGTTCGAGGCCAACCTGGTCTACAAAGTGAGTTCCAGGACAGCCAGAGCTACACAGAGAAACCCTGTTTCGAAATAACCAAAAAAAAACCACTTTAAATATTATTTTTATTTTGTTTTGTTTATCCTGGAACTTGGTCTGCAGACCAGGCTGGCCTTGAACTCACAGAGATCCAACTGCTTCTGCTTCCCAAGCACATTAAAGGATGTCCCACCACTGCCTGGCTAAAGATTTATTTTTTCTTTCTTTTTGTTTTGTTTTGTTTTGTTTTTTCTAAAAAATTTTTTTAAAAAGAACCATCCCTCCTAGCACTCAGGAGACTCTGAAGTCAGGGCCAGCCAGGTCTACTGAGTGAGCTCTAGGGCAGCCAGGGCTCCACAAAGAAACCCTCTCTCAACAAACAAACAAAAGAGAACAGACCCAACCAGACCTGAGGACACACACTTGTAATCTAAGCCCTTGAGAGGCTGAGAAGTTCAAGGCTAGCCACAAGTGTGTGGTGCATTCAAGAGCAGCCTGGGTGGGCTACAGAAAAAGAAAGAGGGAGAGAGAGAATGGTTAATGAAGATGACTCTGGAAAAGTGAAACTCAAGAGAAAGCCCCTCAGATTTGCTTAAGACGAGTTGAGGGTGGAGAACCGCCAAAGCGGACGAGCCAGACAGAGACTGCCAACAAAGTTCAATCGGTTCAGGTACATTACTTCCAAAACGCCATTGCCACATCAGGATGCTTCAATCAGCCAAACCAACGCAGCGACTATTGACTTCTGCATTTCAGAGACTTCCGTCTCTGTCCAGGGCAATGTCACTTTAGCTTTCCTTTGCAGAAAGGAAAAGTCCCTGCCTCTGATGTGGTAGATCCTCACACACCTTCTGCCAGATCCAGACACTGGTATGACTCAGCCTCGGGGAGCTCTATCTACAGAGATAAGGGTACAAGGCGTGTGTGTTTAAAGTATGTGTTTAAAAGTACAAAGTGAGAGTCCCTGGAAAGGGCTCCCTGCCCTCACCATCACCGAAAGCACAAACCTTAGGGTAATATCTGACATTCCTGGAAATGTATGTATGTATTCATTATGTAGCCCTGACTGTCCTGGAATGGGGTATAAACCAGGATGGCTTCACATCTCAGAGACCCATTTGCCTCTGCCTCCCAAGAACTAAGATTAGAGGCATGCACTACCATACTTGGCTCATGATTTACTTAACTTTATTTTATGTTCACGAATGTTAGCCTGCATGTATGTGTGTGCACCATGTGCATGCCTGGTGCCCCAGAGGCCAGAAGAAGGTGTTGGTTGGATTTCCTGGAGATGAAGTCCCAAACAACTGTAAGCAGTCCAATGTGTGTGCTGGAGATGAAACTTGGTTCATCCACAAGAGCAGTATGTGCTCTTAACTGTGGAGGCATATCTCCAGCCTCAGATTTCCCAGTTAATGTTTGCTTTCGCACCCAGGCCCATCTGCGCATGCGCTGGAGACCTCCTTTACCGCCTTGAGCCTCATTGGCCAATTGTGGCTGGGAGACTTGCAGATCCCAAGTGGTACAAGAGAAGAATAAACTGGTGTGCTATGAACTCACCTCTTCTCTGTAGCCATTGGCTGAGCATACTTTGCCTCAACCTACCGCCCTTCCTTCCCCTAATCCTAAATCTTTGCCCTCTCCAAATGTGCTCCTCCCCCGCAGTAATCCAGTGGTCGCTGGGGCTCTAGAGAGATGGGGGGGGGGGGAGCAACGGGTACAGCTTAAGGCAGCTGCAGCAGAACTTTTTTGCTGTATATTGAGTCTTAAAAATTCATATAAACTTTGTGTTCTGTTTCTAAATATAACCCCATCTGTTTCAACACAAAATGCAACAACAAAATGTTTCAAATTGCTATTTGGAATAATTAAAAAATTTCAATACTTGATTTAAAAATGCTTTAACTTTTTAAATAAATTTTAAATGTTATTATTTTTAAAAAGTTACAAGTTTAAAAAAAAGAAAGATAGAAATCACATAATGAAATTAACCATACGCAAGTGAGGCTCGGTGCACTGGTACACAGTTACAGTAGCCATTTGGAGTGGAGGCCATGGCGCTTCACATTGAATTTTATACTTTCTTTATAGAATATTTTTTATGCACCTATCTACTACTGATAACAAAACACCCATGAGAGAGTTAGAATTAGACATCAATTAGCTTTGATCCTCTGTCATAACTCGTGTCCACTCCCTGCCTTAGTCCTACCTCATCCCTGTCCTCTTTTCTACATCTTATACTGAATCCACACACTCAGTTGTTTACACAAACACATACATCACTGTCCAGACTCTGCGTATGGGGGAAAACACACATTTTTTTTTCCTAAGATTATGTGACCTTATAAAGTCGAAATTTCTAGTTCTTTGGAAAGTTAGTCATATCAATCAAATGATGGTTTGCTGGGGCACACAGGTGAAAGGATGTCTTGCTAAAGAAAACAGGTAAAAGAGTGTTTTCCTAAAGCAGACACAGGTGAAAGAATGTTTGGATATAGCAGACACGTGGAAGGACTCTTGATGGAGGAATATAAATATGACCCCACAGACAGTGAGGGACAAGCACTGAGCTTTGATTTGGTTTGCTCTGCCTCGCTGTTCTTCGCTAAAGACACACATGTATTGGTTTGCCTTACATAGCTTTGTTGAGCTCAACTTGTGATAACTTTGATATTGAGAGAAACTCGCTCAAGAACTGTTCAGGAGGTTTCTGTGGCAGCTTGCTGCTTCTGTGGCCTTGTCTTAGGCAGGTTGTCGAGCCTTCTTCAGGATTGCACTACAGCTGCCTGGTGTCTGCTTGCTGCAAGGACTGGACTGTAGCTGCTGGTTCGTGCCTGGTGTCTGCCTGCCTAGAGGACTGGTCTGCCGCTGCTGAGTCTTATTTGGTGTTTGCTACAGGACTGAACTGCTTCCCAAGAAGATCAAGCTCACCCCAAAGAACTATGGCTGAGCAGGTCCACTTCCCCACACCCTAATAACTTCTCTCTTCCACTACATCTGCTGGATGGTGGGCTAAAGGAGAGGTTGAACCCTTATTAAAAGTAGGTCGAAAAAAGTTTATGCATACAACTTTGCTCAATATTATACATTTCAAGTCCTTCCATGTTTCCACAAATTTTGTGATTACATTTTCCTTCAGAGCTGAATAGTATTTCATTTTACCTACAGACCAGTTCTACTCTCTCCATTTATCTGTTGAAGAACTAGGTTGGCTTTAATTATTTTTGGTCTAGTGAGTAAAACAGCAATAAATATGGCAGTGCAGATAACTCTGTGGTAGGGTGTGTTGTTCTCTGGATATAGATCCAGGAGTGAAATAGTGGGGTCAGGGCTGGAGAGATGGCTCAGTGGTTAAGAGCACTGACTGCTCTTCCACAGCTTCTGAGTTCAAATCCCAGCAACCACATGGTGGCTCACAACCATCCGTAATGAGATCTGATGCCCTCTTCTGGTGTGTCTGAAGACAGCCAGAGTGAGCGGGGCCAGAGCAAGCAGGGCAGGGCTGGAGAGAGAAGAAAAAGTGTCTGAAGACAGCTACAGTGTACTTACATATAATAATAACTAAATCTTTAAAAAGAAAAGAAATAGTGGGGTCATAAGGTAAAGACATCTCCAAACTGATTTCCACCATGGCTGTACTAATTTGCACTCCCCTTACAGTGAATAGTGGCTTCTTCTTCTCCACATCCTCTCCAACATCTGTTGTCAGATTTGTTGACGTCAGCCATTCTGACTGGGGTGAGATGCTATCTCCGAGGAGTTCGAATTTGCATCTCCCTAATGGCTGGGATATTGAACACTTTTTTTAAATATAAAAACTATTTATTTATTTATTTATTATATGTAAGTACACTGTAACTGTCTTCAGACACTCCAGAAGAGGGTGTCAGATCTCATTACAGATGGTTGTGAGCCACCATGTGATTGCTGGGATTTGAACTCAGGACCTTAGGAAGAACAGTCAGTGCTCTTAACCGCTGAGCCATCTCACCAGCCCTTGAACACTTTTAAAAATAGTTGTTGACTGTTTTGTTGTGCTTGTTGGCAGCTGTGTTTGTTTGTTTGTTTTTAGACTGTGCATTCAGCACATTTGCTCATTTACTGGTTGGAGTTTTATTTCTGTGGTATTTAGTACCTGCAGTTCTTGTCTATTAGCCCCTTGTCGGAAGTGTAGCTGATACAGATTTTCTCAGGTCCTGTGTGCTATTTGTTAACTCTGCCCATTGTTTCCTTTGCAACTTTTTATCTGCTCACTGGAGTTCAGTCTGTTGATGATGGTCACTTTCTGTGCTTCTGGTGTTCTATTCAAAAAGTTCTTGCACACCAGTATCTTGAAGGGTGTATCCCCTATGTCATCTTCTACAAGTGTCAGTGTTTCAGGTTTTAAATTAGGTTTCTGATCCATCTCAAATTGATTTTTTTTTTTTTGGTTTATTGAGATAGGGTTTCTCTGAGTATTAAACTGATTTTTAACATATCTACAAACTGTCAAGCACAGCTACCAGTACTGTGATCTAAGGAACAGTGTCATTTTATTTTGCTGTTCCAAGAGGCTTACTTCATTTTATTCTTCTTCATTCCCCCTTTCACAAATGTTTATAAAGGGCACACTCTATCCCAAGCAAACAGGGTAAAGTACAATAACAAGGAGTAAAGGAGCCAGAGCCCTGGGCTTGGGAGCTTGCAGTCAGCATTTTGTTAAACTGGATAAGAGGGAGCCACTCAGAGGATGGACTGGGAATAATGGATACAGAGACGGATGATCTGCAGGACCCATAGCCTGAGAAGGGATTGACTACATACAGAGGTAGGCTTGCTGCATCCTGACATCCAAGGGGCTGTCAAACCCTCAGTTAGTACCTTTCTAGCCTAGCCTGCACCTTTTCCAGTATCTTCCAGGCTGTGCATAGTAACTGTAATAAGCTCATTACCAAAGTTAGGAACATAGGCCTCCTCTACATATCCCACTCCCTGTAGACCCTATACACGTGCGCAGTAAATCACCCTGGTTCAAAATGGTTCTCACATCCCTCTCTCCCATTTCTGTTGTCCCATCCTCGTTTGAATAACCATCAGCTCTATCCTGGGTGACAATGACAACCTTACAAATATTTTCCACACAGTCTGTGATTGTTAAAAAGTCAATCTATCACATCTTTCTCTGCCTGAGACATCCAGTGGCCTGTGTGATTGGGAGTGCCTGTTTGTCGGAAACAGGATACCCAGAGCCTTCTAATACGTGTTCCACCACAGACATGAACCCCCGTTGTCCTCCCCCTTTCCCTAACACTTATAGAACTTGTCTTTTGTCAATTCCATTCACGTATAAAGTGCATCCTGTCTGGCTTCCTCCTTTTTTGTTTGTTTGTTTGTTTGTTTGTTTGTTTTTTGAGACAGGGTTTCTCTGTATCACCCTGGCTGTCCTGGAACTCACTCTGAAGAACAGGCTGGCCTCGAACTCAGAAATCCACCTGTCTCTGCCTCCCAAGTGCTGGGATTAAAGACATGTGTCACCATCGCCTGGCTGATTGGTTAGGTTTTTTTTTTTTTTCTTTTAAGATTTATTTATTTATTTATTTATTTATTTATTTAATGTATATGAGTACACCGTAGCTGTACAGATGGTTGTGAGCCACCATGTGGTTACTGGGATTTGAACTCAGGACCTTCGGAAGAGCAGTCAGTGCTCTTAATCTCTGAGCCATCTCTCTGGACCTGTCTGGTTTCCTCCTTACGACAAAAGAAAAGCTCAAGTGGTTTGTCTTTCTTCATGCTTGCAACTATCTACTTTACTCCTTGTATGGCTTTCTTCAGTTTATTAACTATCTCATGCTCCTTCCTTCCTTCCTTCCTTCCTTCCTTCCTTCCTCCTTTCTCCCTCCCTCCCTTCTTCCTTCCTTCTTTCCTTTTTTTTCCCACAGAGGTTCACTTTGTATCCACGCTCATCTCAAGCTTGAAATGAATCTCTTAGCTCAGTCCCCTGAGCACTGGGAGAGTTCTTCTCCAGCTTCCCATGTACTCCCGTCCATCCCGACTTCTAACATGACTAAAACTTTGATGGTATTAGTAAGTGGGCTGGGCATGTAGCTTAGTTGGTAGAGTACTTGTCTAGTGCACACTAAACCCTAGACTCCCCCACCCCCAGCACTGTGTGACTGCATAGACCAGGCCTGGTGGTACAGGGCTATGAGCCCAGCACTCGGGAAGTCGAGGCAGCAGAAGCAGACGATCAGATCATTCTCACCTCTTTGAGTTTGAAGCCAAGTAAGGTAGCATATACCTTTAATCCCAGCGCTCTGGAGGGAGGCAGAGGCAGGCAGATGCCTGTAAGGTCAAGGCCAGATGCTCTATACAGCCAGGGCTACATAGTGACACATGATTCAAGCAAAGTATGTCTGATTTGCATAATTACAGGTAGATGCAGTAGTGCCTGCTCATTACTATAAAAAAATTTATTTACTGGGGGCTGGAAAGATGGCTCAGCGGTTAAGAGCACTGACTGCTCTTCCAGAGGTCCTGAGTTCAAATCCCAGCAACCATATGGTGGCTCACAACCATCTGTAATGAGATCCGATGCCCTCTTCTGGTGTCTCTGAAGACAGTTACAATGTATTCACCACATATATAAAATAAATAAATAAAATCTTTTAAAAAATTTATTTACTTATTTTATGTGAGTACATTGTAACTGTCTTCAGATACACTGGAAGAGGGCATCAGATCCTATTACAGATGGTTGTGAGCCACCATGTGGTTGCTGGGAATTGAACTCAGGACCTCTGGAAGAGCAGCCAGTGTTCTTAACTGCTGAGCCATCTCTCCAGCCACCACCACCACCACCACCACCACCACCACCACCACCACCACCCCACCACCACCCCGCCCCACCTGCTCATTCCTGATTGGTTGGTTAGTTTAGTCTGTGAGACAGGAGCTGTCCCTTTTCTATAGTGGAAGGTGAATAAGAAACTCCTGAAAGTGAAGGCCTACAAAACAGCCACACTTATTTGTTGGAAAATACTGTAAATGTGACATGTAAATACATGCTAAAATAATTCGTTAAGTCAGTGAACAACCTTAAAACACAGTCTGTAGCCTGAATTACAGACACGACACGAGCCATGACAGAGGCTGAAATAAGACGCCTTTGCAAGGAGAAGGGCAGAAGCTTCCATCCTTGCTAGCAAATCTTTGTTCCAAGCTTTATCAGATTTTATTGCTTTCTCTTTCTGTTTTTCTTTATCATATTTGTTTATTTGTTGGGGGAAAGCCTAATCTTCATAGCCCATGTATGTGAGCACTTCAGCATATGTGTGTGAACACCAACAGCACACGTGTATGAGCACCACAGCATAGGTGTGTGAGTACCACAGCACATGTGTGTGAGTACGATAGCACGTGTATAGAGTTCAGAGGAGAACTGAGAGAGTCCGTCTTTTCCTCCTACTGTGTAGGTCTCAGGGGTGGAACTTGGGCTCAGCCTTGGTGGCAAGCTCCTTTATCCACAGAGTCATCCTGCCAGCCCAGCTTTCTCTTTTTCTCTCTGTTATGTCTATCCACTCTGTTCAAGGCTAACTCACTGACTCTGAGTTATCAGAACTGCTTGTGAGAGCAGGAGTAACTTTGGACATCTGTGCTGGTAGGAACACCATCCCCACTCGGCTTGGATGACGAAGGGGAAAAAAAGCATCACCAAGGAGTTCCACCACCTCAACCAGCAAATATTTACCTCCTATACATGGATAGGTGGGGTGGGTGAGCCTTGTGATTTATCGTTAGGATCTCATGGGAGTGATTACAGCTGGTCTACTCCATGACCAAAATGGTGACGGTGGCTGACCAAAAAGAAACAGCTACACCTGGCTCTAGTTTTCTTTCTTTCTTTTTTCTTTTTCTTTTACCCCACGGTACTAAGGATTGAACCCAGGAATGCAAGAGCTCTGCCAAGTGAGCTACATTCCCAGATCTGTTTTTCCATTTCTTTCTTTCCTTTTAGATTTTATTTCGATTTATTTGTCTATGTTTGTGTGTATGTGTGTATGCTTATGTGTACGTATCAGTATGCCATGGGTATACAGAAACCTGAGAAGGCCAGAAGAGAGTGTCTGGGTTACAGGAGTTTCGAGCTGTCCTGTGGGTTCTCAAATGCAGCAGCACCACCACCAATCACCCCCACCCCCACCCAGCCTTCGAGTTCAATTCTCATCATCACAAAAACACACACACAGACAAGGGCCTGCAAGATGGCTCAGCAGGTAACGAAGCTCGTGTCATAAGCCTGAGAACCTGAGTTCACTGTCTGGAACCCGCGTAAAGGGGGAAGGGAAGAATCAACTCTATGATGTTGTCCTCTGCTCTCCCCATGTGTGCCATGGAATGAACAGCCCTCCCAAACACACATCAAGAATAAATAAAACTAAAATTAGCTTAGTAACTTTTATGTTGAAAGTGGTTTTTACATGCGTGGGCAACAATAACACCGAGAGTAGAAAGGCAAGCATGTATGTCACTGAACAGCATTGAAGAAAAAACAAACACATTTCCTGTACATCGTTCTGGGAGTCTGAGTTAGGGTTTCTATGCTGGGATAAAAACACCCTGACAAAAATTAACCTGGGGAGGAAGCTGTTTATTTCAGCTTTTATGTCTACAACATGACCTGTCACCCAGGGAAGTCAGGGCAGAAATTCAAACAGGTCAGAAGCCTGGAGGTAGAAGCTGATACAGAAGCCATGGAGCTGCTTCTGGCTTGCTCTAGCACACAGGAGTACTAGCCTAGGGGCTGTACTGCCCACAGTGGGCTAGGCTCTCCCACAGCAATCATAAATTTAGAAAATGCACTACAGGTTTGCACACAGGCCAATCTGGTAGGGCCATTTTCTCAATTGAGGTTCCTTCTTCCAAAAGGACTTTAGCTTGCATTATGTTGACATAAAAACTAGCCAGCATATTGGGATTATAGATATTCTCATAAAAAAAAGACATTTAGATTCCCACATAACACCATATTCAGAAATTAACTCAATGTGAACCAGAAGCTCTGAAAGTAAGAGTTAAAACTATGAAAAATTCTTACAACCATCCATAACAAAAATCTGATGCCCTCTTCTGGAGTGTCTGAAGACAGCTACAGTGTACACACATATAAATAAATAAATAAATATTTAAAAAAATATATGAAAAATCAGGCTGGTGAGATGGCTCAGTGGGTAAGAGCACCCGACTGCTCTTTCGAAAGTCCAGAGTTCAAATCCCAGCAACCACATGGTGGCTCAGAACCATCCGTAATAAGATCTGACTCCCTCTTCTGGAGTGTCTGAAGACAGCTACAGTGTACTTACATATAATAAATAAATAAATCTTAAAAAAAAAAAAAACTATGAAGAACTATGAACTACAAGAAGTCAGGAATAGGGCTGGGGGTGTAACCCAACAGAAAAACACTTGCCTGGCCTGCGTTTGGTCTCTAGCACCACCAACGTAGAAAGAGAACAGCAGAGGATGAGGGCATCCTGACTTGAGTCAAGTGACAAGTGATAATCCTCGAGACACCAAAATCACAATGATAAAAGAGATCAACAAGTTGGGCTTTATCTGAATAAAGAGCTGTGTCGTTAAATACCACGCAGGAAGTGAAGAGGAGCTGAGTCTGGTAACACAGGCCTGAAATCCAAGCTACTGGGTGGACTGAGGGAGGACAACAGCTAGCTCAAGGCCCACCTGGACGCCAGAGTTAACTCAGAGAGCAGCTTGGGTAGCTTTAATGAGACTCTGCCCAGGCCAGTGCACAGGAGAGATGGCTCAGTGGTTAAGAGCATTACTCCTCTTGCAAAGGACCTGAGTTCAATTCCCAGCACCCACGTGGGCACTTACAATCATCCATAACTTTAGTTTCAGGGGATCCAATGCCCTTTTCACAGTACCAGGCATGTACACAGTGCAATTACATACATACATGCATGCATGCATACATACACAGGCAAAACTTACATAAAATACTAAGCAGATAAATCTTAAAAGAAGCCGGGCGTGGTGGCGCATGCTTTTAATCCCAGCACTTGGGAGGCAGAGGCAGGTGTATTTCTGAGTTCGAGGTCAGCATGGTCTACAGAGTGAGTTCCAGGACAGCCAGGACTACACAGAGAAACCCTGTCTTGAAGAAAATAAAAAAAAAAAAGAAAAAAATCTTAAAAGAAAAGGAGAGGACTGGAGAGATGGCTCCACAGTTAAGAACACTTGTTCTGAGGTCTACAGAGTGAGTTCCAGGACAGCCAGGACTATACAGAGAAACCCTGTTTCGAAAAACCAAAACCAAAACAACAACAACAACAACAACAAAACCACTTGTTCTTACAGAGGACTTTGGTTTGATTCTCAGAATCCACATGATGGTTCACAACCATCAGTTGCAGGGATCCAAGGTCCTGTCTTCTGTGGGCACCAGGCATATATGTGGTGTACATACATGTATACACTCATATACATAAAATAAAAAGTTTTAAAAAGGAGGCTGGGTTTGTAGCGCAGAGGTAGAGGTAAAAAGACTCTAGCTTGTTTAATGTTGACATGAAAAAAAAAAGACATTTAGATTCCTGCATCACACCATATCCAAAAATTAACTCAATGTGAATCATAAGCTCTGAAAGTAAGAATAAGCCTAGTATGCACTGTAAGGCTCTGGGTTCACTCCCCAGCACTGCAAAAGATCATGAAACCAGAAATGCAGATCCTCTGAACCACAGCATGGGAATGTAACTCAGCCGATGCAGTGCTCACCTGTCGTATACAGAGCACAGGATAAATTGATTGTGGTGGTGCATACCTATAAGCTCACTACGTGGAAAGTAGAGGCAGGACGACCAAAGGTTCAGTGACATCCTTGGTCACATAGAGAATTTGAGGCCAGTCTGGTCTGCTGGTCTATTTGGAATGCTGTCTCAATAAATAAAAGAAAGAAAGAAAAAGAAAAGAAGAAGTCCTATGATTGTCTTAACCTCTGACCTCTGTGTTCATCAAGTCTCCTCCTCAGGAACTCACTGGTCATCTTGTGAAAACCTACCCCAGAGTCTCTGTTCAGAGGACCCAGGCTCCAGCTGTGGTTACCACATAGGATTTTTATACTAGAAAAATAAAATGAATAAGTATGTATTTTTTAAAAAGGTGCAGAGCTGGATATGGTGGTGTCTAGTTATAGCATCCAGAACTGAGACAGGATAGCCATGAGGTTGAGAACAGCTAGACTATACGGTCTCAACAAACAAAAGTAAGGGATCTGAGTAGATGAGGTTTTAATTTTTTTCTTTGTGTTTGTTACCTAACGTGTATGGTTGTTTTGAATACATGCATGTCTGTGTATCACTTGTGTGCCTGAAACCCAAGGAAGCCAGAGGAGGGCATCGGGTCCCCCGGAAGTATTATTACAGAAGGTTGTGAGCAGCCATGTGGGTGCTGGGAATCAAATCTGAAAGAGCCACCTCGGGCTGGAGAGATGGCTCAGTGGTTAAGAGCACTCAATGGCTGCTCTTCCAGAGGTTTGGAGATCAAATCCCAGCAACTACATGGTGGCTCACAACCATATGTAATGGGATCCGATGCCCTCTTCTGGTGTGTCTGAAGACAGCTAAAGTGTACTCAAATAAATAGATCAAAAAAGAAAAAAGAAACAGCCACCTCTCCACTCTCCCTTTTTAAAATCCTCTTGCCTCTGTCCCTTAATGTTAATAACACAGGTATATGATACTATGCCTTGTTTATGAATAGAAAATACACGTGCTAAAGCAAGTGTGAACCTTAAATACATTATGCTGAGTAAAAGGAGTGAGTTGCACACAAGACTTTTCTGCTCAAGAGTATCTGTATGAAGTATTGAACATGTGAACTCTGAAATCGGGAGCTGAGGAAGATATGGGGAGTTCTAATGGCTACAACATTTCTTTTTGGAATGATGAGGATGTTCTAGAACTCAAAAATGGTGATAACTCAGCATATATACTAAAACTCATTGAATTGTACACTTTAAATGAATGCAATAAAACTTGTCTCAGTAATGTGGTTTAGAAGATGTACAGACATGTGTGTGTGTGTGTTAAAACATTTCTTGGCATGGCAATAAAAATACAGTTTTAGCCAGGTGGTTGTGGCTCAAAAAATAATGATAATAACAATAATAAAAATAATGAAAACAGAGGCTGGAGAGATGGCTCAGCGGTTAAGAACACTGACTGCTCTTCCAGAGGTCCTGAGTTCAGTTCCCAGTAACCACATGGTGGTTCACAGACATCTGTAATGGGATCTGATGCCCTCTTCTGATGTGTGTCTGGAAACAGCTACAGTGAAAGTCATTGCAAGGACTTTACAATAGTGACCATGATAACATTGAAGCTAGACTTGCTACTACTGCTGAGTGTGTCTGCTGGCTCTTTCTAAGGAGTAATGTTAGCTTTTTGTCCTAAATTTGTTTCCTTCCTTTCCTCTCTCCCTCTGCTGTTTTTTCTTACCCCTCTTTTACTTTGCTTTCCCCTCTCATCTCCTCTCTTAACAGAGTTGTCCTATGCAGCCCAAATGCCATCTTCCTGCCTCAGCCTCCCCAGTGTTGAAAAATACTCTTTCCACAGGTTATGTTAGGAGACTGGAGTCTGCTCAGTCGGGGAGGGAGCCTGGGTCAAGTTCTGAGCTCAATTCCTTTTCTTTCTTTCTTTCTCTCTTTCTTTCTTTCTTTCTCTCTTTCTTTCTTTCTTTCTTTCTTTCTTTCTTTCTTTCTTTCTTTCTTTCTTTTAAGACAGGGTTTCTTTGTATACCCTGGCTGTCCTGGAACTCACTTTGTAGCTGGCCTGGAATTCAGAAATCTGCCTGCCTCTGCCTCCCAAGTGCTGGGATTAAAGGTGTGCACCACCACTGCCCAGCCCTGGGCTCAATTCTTAACATTGTGGAGAGAAAAGTATTGTAGCTGTTCTGGCCACCTGGAATTACTTTGTTTCTGATCTTTTGCTGCAGTCAAATCCTTCTCATCCATCTTTCCTCGTCAGGCTATAATATAGACTCTCCTTGCAATACTTGGAAATGCTCTACAGTCAGCTACATCCTCAGTCCTGCTCCTATATTTTTTCCTAAGCTTCCTTCTAAGGTCTTTATTGGTTTATGATTTACACAGAACATTTTTTTTTCTTGTCTATAGCATGCGTTAGAGTGATCGTTGCCAGATAGAGGAAAGAGAAATGAGAGAAGAAGGTCGTTACCAGTGAAATTCCCCAGAGACATTTCTAAGTTTTCTAGGTTATCTCCTTTCCATCTCCCAAAGAAGCACGATTATTTGTTTTGATACAGTCTCTCTCTAGATCCTTGGCTGTGCTGTACTGGAACTTGCTATGTAGATTTGGCTGGCCTTGAAAACACAGAGATCACCTGCCTCTGCCTCTCAAGTTCTGGGATTACCATCATGGCTGGCAGGGTTTTTATTTTTATTCTTCAGTTAATTTTGTTGCTTGAAGCTCCAGGCATTAAATCTAGTACGTTACTTCTAATAATCAAGCATTAAGCTCAAAATCTGGCGCCCTGAAGTCAGATTACCATGCTATGCTTGCCAGTGCTCATCATGCTGTGTTACAAGAATCTTTAGGCGTTGGGAGAGACAGCTTAGGGGTTAAAAAGATTTACTGCTTTTGCAGGGGACCCAGGTTCCCAGCACCCAAGTGGTAGATCATACCTATCTCCATTCCAGGGGAGCTAATGTCTTCTTTTAATCTCCCTGGGTACCAGGCATGTCCGTGGTGGGCAGACATACATGAAGGCAAAACATTAATGATTCTTTGTTTTGTTTTGTTTTGTTTTGTTTTTGAGGTTTGGTAAACACTATATAGCCGAGGAAGAATTTGAATGTCTTTTTGAAAAAAAAATATTTTATGTATATGGGTTGTTTGGGTTGCATGTATGTATGTGCACCATGTGTGTTCTGTATCTACAGAGGGCAGAAGAGGGTTTTCAGATCCCCCTAGAATCAGAGTTTCGGACAGTCGTGAGGCACCATGTGCTGGGGATCACACCAGGTTCTCTAGAAGAACAGCTAAAGCTCTTAATCGTTTAGTCCTCTTTCCAGGACCAGACTTTGAATTTATGACTATTCTGCCTTTAACCTCCCGCCCCTCCACCCCCACCCCCCACCCCCCACCAGTGCTGAGATCCTACAGGTCTATGCATTGCCAGAAATGGAATGAACCAAGGGCCTCCTGTACAAACTGAAGTACATTCCCATCCCAGATCATCATACATTTTTGCCAGCCTTCCTTCTGCCTTGGATGGTCCAAGAGTTATTTGACTCTTTGGTACATAGTTACCACTATTAACAGTAATGTAATGAAGGAATAGAAGAACAAAGGATTCATTGAGTAGGAGTTAGTACTACATATCAGCTCTGAATTCATGAGAATAAATATAGGGGAAATGTGCAACGTACGCAAACTTATTAAAATTGTATGGCTTTGGCTTTTGAGGAACAATATCAATAGCCAATTAAATGTCAGATCTATTAGAGAGGGCTCCTAAACTGACTGGCAGAAGGCGGGGCGTGAGCCTACCCTGACCACACCCCTCGCCCTGAAATCCGCTTTTAGACCCGCCTCTCCGGCTCGGGCTGCAACGTCAATTGGAGATGTCGCTAATCCATCAGAGCATCTCGGCGTCTATTGGATGAGCTTCTGAGCCTGGTTGCGCACTTCCTGGAGTTGGGAACGCGGAGCGGACGTCGTCTTTCCGCCATTGCTCTGCGAGCCTAGCCGCTACCTGAGTGAGGGGCGACAGGTGGGTGGTGGGCGTCTGAGGCTGAGCGCAAGGTAATCGAGTGGGCCGAGCGGCCCGAGGAGCTGCGCCAGGCCCGGGTCCCGAGCGCTCAGCCCGGCTAGAGTGCAGGCCAGGGGGCTCCGGACGTGTTCCATCTGCCCCTTGTGGGCCCGGGCCTAGCTCATTAGTTTTGGCCTGCCTCTCTATCCCAGATTCTCCCGGCATGGCCGGAGTGTTTCCTTACCGAGGGCCGGGTAACCCGGTGCCCGGCCCTCTAGCCCCGCTGCCGGATTATATGTCAGAGGAGAAGCTGCAGGAGAAAGGTGAGAGGCGAACGGGAACGGCGTGCGCGGGCTCGAACGTGTAGGCGGGTTTCATTTCTTCCCTCCATAGGCAGGTCATCAGGGGTGTGCTTATTAGCAGTATTTACATTTTTAAAAATTGAGTCCAATCATTGAAAGTTTGGAAGTGCCTGTTATTTTGCAGGAGCTTATTGTGTACGTGTGTGTGTGTAAAATGCATCAATGACGATAAAACCTGTTTCCTTATAGGGTTTGCATTACTATGTAGGAATTAGACAACAACCCTCCCCAAAACATCTATAGCAAAAATATCAGGTGGTTTGGGGTAGTAAAATGGCAGGATACTTGGCAGTGAGTATTTCTCTTCACAGCATGCCGAGGGTTGCCCCAGGGCAAGAGTTAGGGATAATTAGGGTAAATGTGTGCAGCCCTTTAAGCTGAGGTGCTTTTCTAGCTCGAAAATGGCAGCAGTTGCAGGCCAAGCGATATGCAGAGAAGCGGAAATTTGGGTTTGTGGATGCTCAGAAGGAAGACATGCCACCAGAACATGTCAGGAAGATCATTCGAGACCATGGAGACATGACCAACAGGAAGTTCCGTCATGACAAAAGGGTCTATTTGGGGTGAGTAACATCCCAGGATAATATCATATGGAGTTTGACTTCTTTCCTTCCTCTGCCCCTTCATTGACAGTGCTGGATAGAGGGACTAGCATTTGGAATGTGACTTTTTAACTGAGACAGTTTCCCTGTGTGGGCATTTTTGCCCTGGATTTAGCTCTGTAGACCGGGCTGCCCTTTAACCGATAGGGATCCCCATGCCTCTGCCTCCAAAGAGCTGGGATTGAAGGCAGATGTCACCGTGTCCAGCATGGAACATGGCTCTAGGCTGTACATAGGATGACTGTAGGAGTAAGGCTAGGACCACTGGGATTCTGTGATAGTTTCCAGATCGTCTACCTATGCCATTGATTGTTTTGCTTTGCCCTGCTGGTGTTGTTGTAAAATGTCTGGTATTGTGGAACTGTTTGAAGCTCAAATTAAGACACTAGGCATTCTGGATGCCTCTTTGGTCACTATCATTCAGAGGTTTAGGATAGTTCATTCCTGGGGTCGCTCTTTTACTGTTAATTCTTCCACCTCAAGCTGCAGAGATTCTTAACATTCCATTTGGATACAAAAATTTGGCCTGTTAATTAATTGATGTGGGGGAAGCCTTGGAAGTTTTTTTGTTTTGTTTTGTTTTTGTTTTTTTTCCTTTTTAAAGATTTATTTAATTCATTTATATGAGTGTACTGTAGATGTCTTCAGACACACCAGAAGAGGGCATCAGATCCCATCACAAATGGTTGTAAGCCACCATGTGGGTGCTGGGAATTGAACTCAGGACCTTTGGAAGAGCAATCAGTGCTCTTAACTGCTGAGCCATCTTTCTAGCCCCACCTTGAGAGTTTTATTGCAAAAAATAATTTCTTAGCCAAAAAATAATTTCTTAGCCAGGCAGTGGTGGTGCACGCCTTGAATCCCAGCACTCGAGAGGCAGAAGCAGGCTGATTTCAGAGTTCAAGGCCAGCCTGGTCTACCGAGTGAGTTCCAAGACAGCCAGAGCTATATAGAGAAACTCTGTCTTGAAAAAACCATTAATAGAAATAACAATACATGATGTGAATAAAAGTACGACGGCAAAAAAAAAAAAAAAAGAAATAACAATAACAACAACTTCTTGCCGGGCAAGGTAATAGCATACGCCTGTAACCCCAGCACTTGGGAGTCTGATTACTTTGAGTTTGAGGATGGCCTGGTTTACAGAGTGAGTTCTATAACTGATAAGGCTGGACAGAGAAACTCTGTCCTAAAAAATAAAACATCAACAACAAAAATAACTTAAGCAGCCGTGGTAGTGTTTGCATGTAATCTCTGCCCTTAGCTGCAGAGGCAGGAGAATCATGGGCTTGAGGCCAGTTTGAACTACCTGGTGAGATGCTCCATCAAAAACAGCAAAGCCACGTGTGGTGGCACAGGCATTTAGTCTCTGTGCATGGGAGACAGAGATAGGTGAGACTTCTGTTCTATACAGTGAGTTTCAGGCCAGCCAGGGCTATACGGTGGGACCCTGTCTCAAACAAACAACAATAAACATTATTACTGTTATTATTGAAACTTGCTTTTGGTCTTCAGTGAATAGACCGTATTGGTCCTTTTTTTTTTTTTTTTTTTTTTTTTTTAGGAGTATAAGTTTAGTGGTATGATGGATGAGAGACAAATGGTTACCACATAGAACAGGGAAGGTATTGGAATTTACAGGAAGGGTAGAAGGAAGTTGCTTTCAAAGGGACGGGTGTTAGTTTCTACAGACTGGGTCCCGCACCAAGACATTTGAAAGGGAGAGTGGTATTAGATGAAGGTGGAGATGAGGAGGCAGGACTTGTGATCGTGTAGGACCTTAGTCCTAATTTGGGACTTTGGAGTATAAGGCAGCATTTTGTGTGGAACACGTGATAACTGGCTTGTCAGCAGGGGACAGATAACAGAACCCTTAGTTCTTTCTCATGGTCTCTCCTCCTCGTTGCAGAGCTCTTAAGTACATGCCTCATGCAGTCCTCAAGCTCCTTGAGAACATGCCCATGCCTTGGGAGCAGATCCGGGACGTGCCTGTGCTGTACCACATCACTGGAGCCATCTCCTTTGTTAACGAGATTCCCTGGGTTATCGAGCCGGTTTACATCTCCCAGTGGGGGTGAGAAGGGCTGGAGTATGGTGGGAGGTGTTGGGCGCTGGGGTGGGGTGTTGCAGCTGAGATCAGTGGACATGATGCTCTTGCATTTTAGGTCAATGTGGATCATGATGCGTAGAGAAAAAAGAGACAGGAGGCATTTCAAGAGGATGCGTTTCCCCCCTTTCGATGACGAGGAACCGCCCCTGGATTATGCCGACAACATCTTAGATGTTGAGCCACTGGAAGCCATTCAGCTAGAGCTGGACCCAGAGGAGGATGCCCCTGTGTTGGACTGGTTCTATGACCACCAGCCTTTGAGAGACAGTAGGAAGTGAGTGGAACTAATTTCTGTGAGAGTTCTGCAAACAGGAGCTGTGGGGAGGCAGTAGGTAAGCGACTGGGCTCAAAACCTACTTGATGGGGGCCCTCCATCTTTTCCCTAGGTACGTTAATGGTTCCACCTACCAACGCTGGCAGTTCACATTGCCTATGATGTCCACACTCTACCGACTGGCCAATCAGCTTCTGACTGACCTTGTAGATGACAACTACTTCTATCTCTTTGATCTGAAGGCCTTTTTTACCTCTAAGGCACTCAACATGGCCATTCCTGGGGGACCCAAATTTGAGCCTCTTGTTCGAGACATCAACTTACAGTAAGTTGGGAGGCACCTTGTGTGTGTTAAAATTTAATATTTATCTTAAGATCCTGTCTAACAGTGGAACTAGACAACTCACTTGACTTTCTGTCCTAGGGATGAAGACTGGAATGAATTTAACGATATTAATAAGATCATCATCCGTCAGCCTATTCGTACTGAGTACAAGATTGCTTTTCCTTACCTGTATAACAACCTTCCACACCACGTCCACCTGACCTGGTAAGACGCTTGCAGCATGGCAGTTAGAACGGAGAAGGCCAGAGCACGAGAATGTTGGCTGACTCTTCTTTTTGTTATAGGTACCACACTCCCAACGTTGTGTTCATCAAGACTGAGGATCCTGATCTGCCAGCTTTCTACTTTGATCCTTTGATCAACCCAATCTCCCATAGACACTCAGTCAAGGCAAGAGGGAATCACATGCTTTGGAGGGCGGCTGGGAATGAGAGTCCTGAAGATTGAGCTTGGGGCCTTATGCATGCAAGTTTCCTGCCACTCAGCAGCCTATGCCTCACCTTTTTCTTTTTGGACATATAGTGTAGGTTAACCTAAATTGGCTGGGTGGTTTCGTGTTGGTCTTACTCATGCAGTCCCTTTGTCTTAGCCTCTGCCTACATACTGGGATTTCAGGCCTCCTTTCTTGAGCTCAGGAGTTTTGGTCAGGAACTGACTGCAGTACGTACTTCCTATGGTATGGTACTAGAGCTCCTTTGGGAAGCTTTTAGTGGTAAGCCGGTGGGTTGATTTCCTGCTTAGCTCTCTTCTCTACTCCCTTGGCTCCTTTATCTAGCTCTTTAGGCTGCTCATGTCTTGTCAGGCATGTGTAGCCGCTACTGCCCATCTCAGTCCTGCACTCAGTGAGCGGGAAATGAACCCGCGAGGATTTCTTTTTCAGAGCCAAGAACCACTGCCTGATGATGATGAAGAGTTTGAACTCCCAGAGTTTGTCGAGCCCTTCCTGAAGGATACACCTCTCTATACAGACAACACAGCCAATGGCATTGCCCTGCTCTGGGCACCACGGCCCTTCAACCTACGCTCTGGTCGTACCCGCCGGGCCTTGGACATACCCCTTGTCAAGAACTGGTGAGGTTTCTCCCTAAGGGGTAGTAGAGCAGCATGCGAGAAAAGACTGTCTGCATGGGCATGCGGCCTTCCCAGAGGGTCTGGAAGGAGAAGGGGACAAGGCTCTGATGGGCTTATTTAACCAGGTATCGGGAGCACTGTCCTGCTGGGCAGCCTGTGAAGGTTCGAGTCTCTTATCAGAAGCTGCTTAAGTACTATGTGCTGAATGCCCTCAAGCACCGGCCTCCCAAAGCCCAGAAGAAGAGGTACAGCGCTGGAGGCCCCTGCTACACCTTGTGTTCCAAAATGTCACTCTGCCACTTTAACGCTCATCTCTATTTTTACCCAGGTATCTGTTCCGTTCTTTCAAAGCTACCAAATTCTTTCAGTCCACCAAGCTGGACTGGGTGGAGGTAGGGCTGCAGGTTTGCCGCCAGGGCTACAACATGCTCAACCTTCTCATTCACCGGAAGAACCTCAACTATCTGCACTTGGACTACAACTTCAACCTGAAGCCTGTCAAGACGCTCACCACCAAGGTCCTGTCTGGGATCTTGCGGCTCTGCTGGGCTTAGGGGTGGATGGGACTGTGGCACACCTCCTTCTGTGGCCACTATCATTAATGTTCTTTGTGTTCTTGGCCTTTTCAGGAAAGAAAGAAATCCCGTTTTGGGAATGCTTTCCATCTATGTCGGGAAGTACTGCGTTTAACCAAGCTGGTTGTGGACAGCCATGTGCAGTATCGCTTGGGCAATGTAGATGCCTTCCAGGTGAGGCCATGCTGCCTGGACCCCTGCCTGGATGGAGAGACAGGGTAAAGCCTGTGCTGGCTTTGGAGCTGGCTCTGGCTCTAAGTCTAATGGGTGATTTTTTTTTTTTTGCAGCTGGCAGATGGTTTGCAGTATATATTTGCCCACGTGGGACAGTTGACAGGCATGTATCGATACAAATATAAGCTGATGCGGCAGATCCGCATGTGCAAGGACTTGAAACATCTCATCTATTACCGCTTCAACACGGTGAGACCCAGCCCTCACTGCCAGCCTTCACACACCCTTGCTTTTTCTTTGCAGTTAGAGCTTTTCCCCAGGACCTTCTTAGAGAGAATCTCTTGACTATGTCCTTACTATACTCAGTGAATCACAGCACTTCCCCTCAAACCTACCACTGAATCCTTGCAGGAGCCTCAGTTTCTGCCTTGAAATTCTTACATGCATCCCTATTCTAGACTGAGGACTCAAACAACATTTACCCTGTCTCACGGCAGCCTGATTCATGTTCATCCTTCTACTTCTGCCTGGTTTTCTTTCTATCATTTCTCTAAAGGAATTGTTCATTTATGTTCATGATTTCTGCTTGACTGTAGGGTCCTGTAGGGAAAGGCCCTGGCTGTGGTTTCTGGGCTGCTGGCTGGCGGGTCTGGCTGTTCTTTATGCGTGGAATTACCCCTCTGCTAGAGCGATGGCTGGGCAACCTTCTGGCCCGACAGTTTGAAGGTAAGTGGTTTCCTCACCCAGGCTTGTGTTCCTGATGTCCTGTGTCATCTGTCCCCGCTCTGTGTTAAGTGACTCTGACCTACTCCTGTTGTGGTTCTCAGGCTGCTCTCTAGGATTTTCAGCTATCATGTGTTTGTATGTTTGTGACTGTCTAAAGTGGCTTGTCTCTTTGCCATGTGTGGGTCGCATGGACACTTGTCACTATTTACTGATTTGATCTCTGGGCTGTCTTTCACTTCTAGGCCGTCACTCAAAGGGGGTGGCAAAGACAGTAACGAAGCAGCGGGTGGAGTCGCACTTTGACCTGGAGCTCAGGGCTGCTGTGATGCACGACATTCTGGACATGATGCCTGAAGGCATCAAGCAGAACAAGGCCCGGACAATTCTGCAGCACCTCAGTGAAGCCTGGCGCTGCTGGAAGGCCAACATCCCTTGGAAGGTAGGCTCTCCTCCACCTCCAAGGAGGCCTGCCATTCATTCATCCTTCTGAGGTTAGGAGTACCACATCCTCACAGGACTGTCCACCTTCTAATACCCCTCCTTCTTGAGACAGTCTCACTGTGTTGTCCTGGCTGAGCTGGAAGTCTGCAGGCCAGGCTGGTCTCAGACTCAAGAGATCAATCTGCCTCCGCCTCCATGCTGGGGTGCAGGTGTGGAGCACTATGCTTGGGTCTTAGTACTCTTTCATTGTGTCTGTACCTGCAGGTCCCAGGACTGCCAACACCTATAGAGAATATGATTCTTCGGTACGTTAAGGCCAAGGCTGATTGGTGGACCAATACTGCCCACTACAACCGGGAACGGATCCGTCGCGGGGCTACTGTAGACAAGACTGTTTGCAAAAAGAACCTGGGCCGCCTCACTCGCCTGTATCTGAAGGCAGAGCAGGAGCGGCAGCACAATTACCTGAAGGTTGGGACAGCTAGACTGGGTGTGGGGGCTGGGTGGTGAGGTGGACTGCAGAGTGAGGATCAGGCTTTGTCCTGGTGTGGACAGTAGTGGGAGACTAACCTGACGTTCACCTTCCAGGATGGGCCTTACATCACAGCCGAGGAGGCAGTGGCCGTGTATACCACCACTGTGCACTGGCTGGAGAGCCGGAGATTCTCGCCCATCCCCTTCCCTCCACTCTCCTACAAGCATGATACCAAGCTGCTCATCTTGGCTCTGGAGCGTCTCAAGGAAGCTTATAGGTAAGGGGTGGCTGGTGGGTTCCTGTTGGGACGGTAACAGAGAGAATGGCATCGTGGTCAGAGTTCAGAGGAAGGTGTAGTTCCTTCTGGTTTAGCATCTCATTCACTTTCCTTTTGCTTTGTCAGTGTGAAGTCTAGGTTAAACCAGTCTCAGAGGGAGGAGCTGGGTCTGATTGAACAAGCCTATGACAACCCCCATGAGGCTTTGTCCCGCATCAAGCGTCACCTCCTCACACAGAGAGCCTTTAAGGAAGTGAGTAATATGTTCCCTCCGTTTTCTTTTGGTCTGTGCTCTTTATTCCTGGCAGATTATCTAGTGGGTGGCAGATTGGCTTAGGTGAATTGATGTGAACCAGGTTCCTCCTCCCACAGGTGGGCATTGAGTTTATGGATCTCTATAGCCACCTTGTACCAGTGTATGATGTGGAACCACTGGAGAAAATAACTGATGCTTACCTGGACCAGTACCTGTGGTATGAAGCAGATAAACGCCGTCTTTTCCCACCCTGGATCAAGCCTGCTGACACAGAGCCACCTCCACTGCTTGTTTACAAGTGGTGTCAAGGTACAACTTTGCTGGAGTTACTTCTGTATAAACATTCAGGCTGCATAGTCCGTTTTATTGCATAAGAGTGAGTAGTACTGCCAGATGGTGGTGGTTCTATGCGTCTTTAATCCCTGCATTCAGGAGGAAGAGGCAGGCAGATCTCTGAGTTTGAGGACCGCCTGGTCTACAGAGTGAGTTCCAGGAGAGCCAGCACTACACAGAGAGACCCTGTCTAATAAAAAGAAAGAATGAATACTACTGTTGGGATGGGTGGATGGATGGATGGATGGATGGATGGTTTTGGAATGTGTTGAGAGCTGCTGAGGTTACTAGTCCTGAAAAGAAATTTTTAATGTGCCATATCTCCGACATTTTTCTTTTGTAGGCATTAATAACCTGCAGGATGTGTGGGAGACGAGTGAGGGCGAGTGCAACGTCATGCTGGAGTCTCGGTTTGAGAAGATGTATGAGAAGATTGACCTGACCCTGCTTAACAGGCTGCTGCGACTCATTGTGGACCACAACATAGCTGACTACATGACGGCCAAGAACAACGTAGTCATCAACTATAAGGTCTGTCCTAGAGCAAGGAACAAAGGAATGTGTTGAGGGCATGTCTGACCCAGGGAGTTAGGATTTGCTGAGGGAGATTGGACCCTGAAGTGCTTGGGACACAGTCAACCCTAGTCATAGCTAAGAATTGTGGTTCTCTTTTTTCCTTTTTCCTTTCTAGGACATGAACCATACAAACTCATATGGAATCATCAGAGGCCTGCAGTTTGCCTCATTCATTGTACAGTACTATGGCTTGGTGATGGATTTGCTTGTACTGGGATTGCACCGGGCCAGTGAGATGGCTGGGCCTCCTCAGATGCCAAATGACTTTCTCAGTTTCCAGGACATAGCCACTGAGGCTGCACACCCAATCCGACTCTTCTGTAGATACATTGATCGCATCCATATTTTCTTCAGGTAATGACACACAGCTCATTTACCCAACAGGGCAGGGAGCCATGCTCTGTCTGTGCAGTGGCTCTTGTAGCTTAGTTGATTAATTGCTTTTGGGCTATAAAGTAAAATGAAGCCTAGTGGGGAATAGGGTCCCCACTGTGGAGCTAGAGTTAGTTCTCAAAGGGTCCTAGTATATTTGGAGTTCGACCGTGTACCTTGTCTTAACGTAGGTTCACAGCAGATGAGGCTCGGGATCTGATCCAGCGTTACCTGACAGAACACCCAGACCCCAACAATGAAAACATTGTTGGCTACAATAACAAGAAATGCTGGCCCCGAGATGCCCGAATGCGGCTCATGAAGCATGATGTCAACTTGTGAGTCTCAGCTGGGTTTGTGGAATCACGAGGATGTTAGTCCTCAATTAGGACTGAGGAGGTTGTGCCTTGGGGGGAAGGAATATAGGCCTGTTGGGCTATCGTCTACCTGGTCTTTGAATGTGTCTTCAACAGACTGAAGTGCCTCTGTGTTCTCTGGATAGGGGTCGGGCAGTGTTCTGGGACATCAAAAACCGGCTGCCACGATCGGTGACTACAGTACAGTGGGAGAATAGCTTTGTGTCTGTGTACAGTAAAGACAACCCCAACCTGCTATTCAACATGTGTGGCTTTGAGTGCCGCATCCTGCCTAAGTGCCGTACCAGCTATGAAGAGTTCACCCACAAGGACGGGGTCTGGAACCTACAGAATGAGGTACAGTCCAGGAAGGACATCCTTTTACGACCCCTGTAACTCTGGAGTCAATGGGTGGAGAACAGTCATAGCTTCTCATTATCATTAAGTGGGTTGGGTTTAGTCACAGTTAATCCTTGCTTGTTTAAACAGTGTCTCTGTAACACTGGCAGGCCTTGAGTTCACTTTGTAAACAAGACTGGCCCTGATTGTCTCAGATCAGCCTGCCTCTGTCTCTACCTCCCAAGAAGTGTAAGGATTAAAGGCATGTGTGCTGTTATGCTTGATTGATTGATTGATTGAAACAGGGAGGGTTCTGGGGGCTGAAGTAAGGAACTAAGGCTTGGTAAACAGCACCTTGGCCTGCTCTGAGCCATTTCACCAGCCCCTTGGGAGTTTCTGAGACAAGTTAACACTGACTTTATGGTGTAGGTTACCAAGGAGCGGACAGCTCAGTGCTTCCTGCGTGTGGATGATGAGTCAATGCAACGCTTCCATAACCGTGTGCGGCAGATTCTGATGGCCTCTGGCTCCACCACGTTCACCAAGGTATGGAGGGCTGGAAACCTCAGATTTCCTGCCAGCCTCTGTCTTAGCATCCCTTCAGCTCGTCCCTGGTTTGAGTTTCCTGTTTCCAAACTGTGCCTAGTATTCTAATCTCCATGTATTATTTTGGGACTGCATCTTAGAATGTTAGATCTATTGAGTTTATTTCTGAGGATTCCCTGCAAAAATTTAACAGGCTGCATTTGTGGGGTTTTGATGATTTTTAGATCACAGCAAAAGTGGAGTCTATAATTTGAACAAAAGTATCTATTTGCATTTTCCCTTAGGCTAAGTCAAACAGCTTATAATTTTAGGGAGTAGCATAGAATACCATTAAAATGAAGGGTCTTTTGTTTATATTTTTCCTTAAGTTGTTTCTGGGGCCCATTTAACACAGCTAAGGGAAGCTGGGGATTTGTTAGTTGTGTATATTAGGGTCTTGCAAGGCCAGATATCCCATGATGTAATTTTTTAACCATGGCTCTGAGGAATTAGCTTGTCCTTCTAGGCTGATCTCCCCATGATTGGTAACCTCTGTGCTGTAGGTATTTTGCACATACTAGATGCTAGCTACAAAGTAGAGCCCTTTCCCTTTGAGAGACAGACAGATACACAAACAAAGAACCCCTAATGTGTGATGTTTATGGAGCCATACATTATCTGGGAAGCTGAGAATAGCAGAGGTCATGAGTTCTGGTCCTGTCTGAATGTGGAAAAAGAAAGGCTTCTTCTACAAGAAACAAGGTGACGGTGTTCAGCTTTAGCAGAGGTGTGGAGATGTGCTTAATTACCATGGCGCTTGTGTAAATATAAGACGTTTAAGGTTTACTGCAGTAAGTTGTGGAGTTGGATATTTTCTAGATCCCTGGAAATAGAATTTTCAGTAAATGTAAAAATAATAAGGCATTCTCGTCTTTAATTTTGTAATTTTTTTCCAAGCCATGGTTTCTCTTCATGTAGCCCGGGCTTTCCAGGAACTTGACCTGTAGACCAGAGCTCCACTGCCTCTGCCAACCAAGTGCTGGGATTGCAAGTGTGCGTTACCACCACCAGGCAGTTTTCTGATTGTGTTGTAAAGGTTGAAAGCTCAAGGATGAGTGAGACTGTCTGGAAGAGTGGAGACAGAAGAGAATGAGGGTGATGGGAAGCTCTCAGGTGCACTGACAGGGACCAAGGCCCAGAATCAAGCAGGTGTTTAACAGCTTCAGTTGCCTGAGAACAGTTTGTTAGATAAGACTGAGTGAGACTCAGTGGGATTGGCAGTTAGGGTGTCGTCAGTGACCTTAGAGCTATTTCAGTGTTGGGATGCAAGCCAGATGGTGTGGACAGAACTTGATTGGAGGTGAGTGGAGACAGTGAGTTTGCCAGAGCTGGAGTAGATGTGGTAGGATCTCCCTTTTATAGAGGGAGCTACACACCAGAACAGGGCTTTTTGTTTTATTTGGGAGTTTTTTACTTTTACTCACTTTCTTTTCTTTCTTTTTTTTTTTGTTTTTGGGGTTTTTTTTTGTTTGTTTGTTTGGTTTTGGTTTTTCGAGACAGGGTTTCTCTGTGTAGTCTTGACTGTCCTGGAACTCACTTTGTAGACCAGGCTGGCCTCAAACTCAGAAATCCACCTGCCTCTGCCTCCCAAGTGCTGGGATTAAAGGCGTGCCATGAACGCCTGGCTCTCTTTTGTTTTTTGTGTATTTACTTGTATACAATGCATTATAACCATATCAACCTCTCGTTACCCTCTTTAATCCCCACTTCCTGTTGCCCCCTCCTTTAAAAAGATGTGTGAGAGAGACAGACAGACAGACAGACAGACAGAGACAGGGTGGGTGTGGAGTATCGTGGGGCTCCATCACCCTCTTCCTACTCTTGCTATTCTTTTGAGGCAGGGTCTCTTCTGAAGTCTGCAGCTCTAGAAGCCTATGAGCTCCAGCAATCCTCCTGTCTCAGCCTCGCTCCAAGCCTTATGGAGGAGTGATGAGAGTTGAAGGAGATGTTTCACAATCATGGTTAGACATTCATGATCTTGAGTCAGATTGCATTGTTGGGTCTGTTACTAGTTAAGACTTTGGGAGGTCCTCCACTGCATCTTCTATAAAATGAGTATAATCATATTTCTTTTCTAAAAGGGCTCTTGTGAAAATTAATGCATATAGTAGTCCAGCAAGCCATATTTTATAAAGGGCTCATATTAATTAGATCAGAGATTATGCTGAGAGCACACTGATGGATTTGGCCTTGTTTACTTTTTCTCCTCCTTTGCTTTTGTTTGTTCATTTGTTTGCTTGCTAAGACAAGCTTTATATATAATCCAGGCTGACACTGAACTCGATCCTAATTTAGCCTCTGAAGTACTGGGATTACAGATATAAGCCACCTGACACTGATGTCAGGCTTCAACATGTACATGTTCCCACACATATGTATGTATACACACGTATACTGACAATGTATGCATCATATACGGCCACACCAGAAAACCCCCCAAAACCTCCCCCCTCCCCTACCTCCCTGGTTAATAGGAGAAAAAAATCTCCAGTAAAGCTCCTTTTCTTCCTCTTGTTTATTTTTACTGTGTCTTGTAAATTTATGTATATATATATATGATTTTTTTGTAACTACTAACGATTTTTAAGATTAACCGTTACAGTAGGGATGTAAGTAATTCACTAGTAACTGCAAGGCCTGCATTGCTCATGTGAACTTTACTCCTTTCTGCTGACTTTAGATTGTGAATAAGTGGAACACAGCTCTCATCGGCCTTATGACATATTTTCGAGAGGCTGTGGTGAATACACAGGAACTCCTGGACTTATTGGTGAAGTGTGAAAACAAGATCCAGACACGTATCAAGATTGGATTGAACTCCAAGATGCCTAGCCGGTTCCCGCCTGTTGTATTCTACACCCCTAAGGAGCTGGGTGGGCTTGGCATGCTCTCGATGGGCCATGTGCTTATCCCCCAGTCTGACCTCAGGTATGGCCTGTGTGCTAGCTTCATTATTTCAACTCGGAGGGAGATGGGTGTCTGGTTATGTTTGATTTTACTTTTATCTCTTGTCTCGATTTTCCAAAACAGGTGGTCCAAGCAGACAGATGTGGGCATCACACACTTCCGTTCAGGAATGAGTCATGAAGAAGACCAACTGATTCCCAACTTGTACCGCTACATACAGCCATGGGAGAGCGAGTTCATTGACTCCCAGCGGGTCTGGGCTGAGTATGCACTCAAGAGACAAGAGGCTATTGCTCAGAACAGGTGGGCATGCAGAGAGTGTGCCAATCACACAGCTTTTGGGTCACAACATTTTGAATCTTATATAGAGGCCATGGGAAGAGTATGTGTTTAGGAGTTAAGACTGATTCTGTTTATCCTTGGCCAAAGAATGTTGAATGCTTCCTCTTTGTGAGGAAGGATGTTGACTCTGTTTTTTTCTGGCAGACGCTTGACTTTAGAAGATTTAGAAGATTCATGGGATCGAGGCATTCCCCGGATCAATACCCTCTTCCAGAAAGACCGGCACACATTGGCTTATGATAAAGGCTGGCGTGTCCGAACTGACTTTAAGCAGTACCAGGTATGTGGACTGGAGAGTAAAGCAAGTTTCTCCCAATCAGGATATTTCTGGCATCCCTGTCACTTAGAGTGGTAGACACCCAGACGCTTCACTGTACTTGCCTTACCTTGCTGTCTAGGTTTTGAAGCAGAACCCCTTTTGGTGGACACATCAGCGGCATGATGGCAAGCTTTGGAACCTCAATAACTACCGCACAGACATGATTCAGGCGCTGGGTGGTGTGGAGGGCATTCTGGAGCACACTCTCTTCAAGGGCACTTACTTCCCCACCTGGGAGGGTCTGTTCTGGTAAGGACTCTGCCCCAACTACCTGAGCCCATCACTTGTGTGCTGTAGTGGCCTGCTGCTGCTTACCCAGTGAGGGCGAAGCACCTCTGGGAGGTGGATGGGCAGCGTCTCACTTGGTTCCTCTGCTCATCAGGGAGAAAGCCAGTGGCTTTGAGGAGTCCATGAAGTGGAAGAAGCTGACCAATGCTCAGCGATCAGGATTAAACCAGATTCCTAATCGTAGATTTACCCTCTGGTGGTCCCCAACCATCAATCGAGCCAATGTGAGTGTGATTGTTCAGCAGGGGAGATGAGGGAAGGTTGTTTCTTTTGCCTTAATCTTTGTCCTAAGAAGTGGCCTGCTGTGGTCTCGGGTCTCTAAAGCCCGTCTCTTTCTTGGCAGGTCTATGTGGGCTTCCAGGTGCAGCTGGACCTGACAGGAATCTTCATGCACGGCAAGATCCCCACACTGAAGATCTCTCTCATCCAGATATTCCGAGCTCACTTGTGGCAGAAGATCCATGAGAGCATCGTGATGGACTTGTGTCAGGTGGGCTGCAGTTGAGGGGTGACTTCACAGAGTCACGTCACCTCACTGTTTTTCTAGTTTTGGAGACAGTCTATGTGGCCTTGGCCTAGAGCTCCTTATGCTGGCCTTGAACTCGGACCACCACCTACCTCTGCCTCCCACTGGCTTGGATTAAAAGCCTCACACGGCCAGCTTGCTCTTTTGAGAATGAGAAGTTTATCTTGGACATGCAAGGATTAGACTCCTCCTGCTTCATCTAACTTCTCTTAGCGCTCAGTGTAAGTGGATATCTGTAACGAGGTACAACCCTCTCGTCTTTACTCCCAGGTCTTTGACCAGGAACTGGATGCACTGGAAATTGAGACAGTGCAAAAGGAGACAATCCATCCCCGAAAGTCCTATAAGATGAACTCTTCCTGTGCGGATATACTACTCTTTGCCTCCTATAAGTGGAATGTCTCCCGGCCCTCGCTGCTGGCAGACTCCAAGTAAGTGTTTTGTGGCCCAGCTTTAGGTATTAGGAACCTTGGTGTTACTGTACTAGGCATTTTACTTAAGGGGTTAGCCCTGCCTCTTTGGTTTTGTTATTCTGGCTTAAACCTTATAATCCTATTGCCTCGGCCCCTCCAAATGCTTGCTGTACAAGGGTGGGCACCATTCCCAGCTTTTGCTGACATTCTTTCAAACTTGGAGGTAGTGTTAACCCCTGTAGCCCATCAGCAGTCAGACCTGCTCATTTCCTGGGGGTCTTGCTGATCTGTTTGTTTTGCTTGTTTTTGTTTGAGACAGGGTTTCTCTGTGTAGCTCTGCCTGTCCTGGAACTCACTCTGTAGACCAGGCTGGCCTTGAACTCAGAGATCCGCCTGCCTCTGCCTCCCGAGTACTGGGATTGAGTCAAGCACCACCACTGCATGGCTAAGGGTCTTGCTGATCTACACTGAGGAAGGGGGTGACTTTGAGATTTAGGTGCAGTGTTGGGAATTCTCATGTTTCTGAGACATTCATTGGTTATGCTGTGGTGTCCTGGAAACGTGACCTTTTTCCCCACCCTTAGGGATGTGATGGACAGCACCACCACACAGAAGTATTGGATTGACATCCAATTACGCTGGGGAGACTATGATTCCCATGATATTGAGCGCTATGCCCGGGCCAAGTTCCTGGATTACACCACAGACAACATGAGTATCTACCCTTCGCCCACAGGCGTGCTCATTGCCATTGATCTGGCCTATAATCTACACAGGTGAGTGAGGGCTCAGAAGCATGGGTTTTCCGTTAGCCCTGTACTTTGTTTTGTTTCATTTATTTGAAATAGGGTCTCATTATATAGCCTTGGCTGGCCTAGAACTCACTATATAGACCAGCTTGGCCCCAAACTCACAGAGATCCACCTGCTTCAACCTCCTGAGTGCTGGTACTAAAGGTGTGTGCTACCACAGCCTACACATTAGTCTTTACACCAAGTTTTTTTGGTTTTGTTTTGTTTTGTTTTGTTTTTTCGAGACAGGGTTTCTTTGTGTAGCCCTGGCTGTCCTGGAACTCACTCTGTAGTTCAGGCTGGCCTCAAACTCAGAAATCTGCCTGCCTCTGCCTCCCAAGTGCTGGGATTAACGGTATGCACCACCACTGCCCGGCTTTTACACCAGTTTTAACTTGCCTGGTTAAGATGAGGTTTTTGTCTTCTGGGTCACTGACTGACTCTTCTCTCTGTATGTATGTGTTAGCAGATTACTACATAAGCCTGGCCAACTGTCTTCGTCCCTTTGCTATACTAGGAGCTTTCTGCCTATGCTTAAGTTGTTGTGATTCCCTTCATTCTCACAGTGCCTATGGAAACTGGTTCCCGGGCAGCAAGCCTCTCATACAGCAGGCCATGGCCAAGATCATGAAGGCAAACCCTGCGTTGTATGTGTTACGTGAACGGATACGCAAAGGATTACAGCTGTATTCATCTGAGCCCACTGAGCCTTACCTGTCCTCTCAGAACTATGGTGAACTCTTCTCTAACCAGATTATCTGGTTTGTGGATGACACCAATGTCTATAGAGTAACTATCCACAAGGTGAGTCTCGGATGCAGTGTGGGCATGCAGGCTTCAAGTGCCTGTGAGAGTAAGACACAGTAGAGTGATTATGTCTGGACCATGCTAACCAATATAGTTGTTCTTTAGACCTTTGAGGGGAACTTGACAACTAAACCCATCAATGGGGCCATCTTCATCTTCAATCCACGAACGGGACAGCTGTTCCTCAAGATAATCCACACATCTGTATGGGCTGGACAGAAGCGTTTGGGTCAGGTAAGCAGTTTAAATGATAGTGAGGCCATAGAACCTGGCTGTCTCTCTTGGTAGAGGGCAAAGGGACATGATAAAAAAATACCAATTTCTCTACTGAGAAACAATATTTCTGGGTAGATCTTTGCAAGTTTGAAGCCAGCCTCTTTTTTTTTTTTTTTTTTTTTTGGTTTTTCGAGACAGGGTTTCTCTGTATAGCCCTGGCTGTCTTGGAACTCACTTTGTAGACCAGGCTGGCCTCGAACTCAGAAATCAGCCTGCCTCTGCCTCCTGAGTCTGGGATTAAAGGCGTGCGCCACCACGCCGGGCTGAAGCCATCCTCTTTTATATATTGAGTTCTAAGCCATCCAGGACCGCATAGTGAGATCATGTCTCTAAAAATTAAATATCGGGGGGGGGGGGGCGAGACACGACACCTACAGAAGCCAGGAGCATCAGATCTGGAACTAGAGTTACAGGCAGTTGTAAGCTGCCTGGTGTGGATGTTGGGTACCACATCCTCACGTCTTCTGTAAGGGCATGATCTTAATCTGATGCCAGTAGCTCTGGCGCCTGTCTTACTTCACTGTTTCTGAACAACTATAATTCATCATTAAACATGTAGGCATCTTTTTCTGATTACTAAGTTTAGCATCCATGTTCGTCGTTATAGAAACAGTTTATTTCAAGATTTTTTTTTTTCTAGATAATTGAGGAAGGTAGACTCAGTTTGTTTTGTTCCTTTTTGGTTATTAGTTGGCCAAGTGGAAGACTGCTGAGGAAGTGGCTGCCCTGATCCGATCTCTGCCTGTGGAGGAACAGCCTAAACAGATCATTGTCACTCGGAAGGGCATGCTGGATCCTCTGGAGGTGAGAGGTGGACACAGTAGAAGGAGGTAGGCCCACGCCCTCTGGGCTGTGTCTCTGACCTCGGGCTTTCCTTTAGGTCCACTTACTGGATTTCCCCAATATTGTGATCAAAGGATCGGAGCTCCAGCTGCCCTTCCAGGCTTGTCTCAAGGTGGAGAAGTTTGGGGATCTCATCCTTAAAGCCACCGAGCCCCAGATGGTCCTTTTCAACCTCTATGATGACTGGCTCAAGACTATCTCCTCCTACACGGTAATTAGATGCTTAGGAAGAGGGCCTCTCTGGGGTGAATGTGGAGTCAGGAGAGGAGCCTGTGTGCCTCAGGGTTCTCCAGAAGCCACTTGATGAGGTCAGTTTAAAATCTGAACCTATGTATACAAAGAGCAGGAACTCTTGCAGAGGGGTTGGCACCTTAAGCAACTGGGGACAGTGAGGCTGTGAGGCTAGGGTAAAGGAGGAGAGAGCCTCACAAAACTGATGTCATGCTTTGCACGTCTTTTCCCAGGCTTTCTCCCGTCTCATTCTGATTCTGCGGGCTTTGCATGTGAACAATGATAGAGCAAAGGTGATCCTGAAGCCAGACAAGACTACTGTTACGGAACCCCACCACATCTGGCCCACGCTGACTGACGAGGAATGGATCAAGGTGGAGGTACAGCTCAAGGATCTGATCTTGGCTGACTACGGCAAGAAAAACAAGTGAGTAGGGGCCAGGTGTCCCAGTGCAGCGAGGGGAAGCCTGGCTCAGGACATAGGCTCTGGAGTTTGGAAACATTTAGGCTTATCAGTTTCTCAGATATTTTACCTGTGTTTGGTAATGCATGCCTATAATCCCAGCACTCGGGAGGCAGAGGCAGGTGGATTTCTGAGTTCGAGGCCAGCCTGGTCTACAAAGTGAGTTCCAGGACATCCAGGGCTACACAGAGAAACCCTGTCTTGAAAAACCAAAAAAAAAAAAAAAAAAAGAAAAAAAAGAAAAAGAAAAATAACATCTTGGAAACTTAGGAAGAAACACAGATCTCAGTGAAGGCATTGAAGCCATTTTGAACAGATTCACTCTCTTTTTTTGTTCCTTCTGTCTACATTTCTCTTGTGTTTTGAGACAGGATTTCATTCTGTATCCCAGGCTGGCCTTAAAGCTTCCAACAACCCTCTTAACCTTGTAGCTGCTGAAATATCAGTATGTCTCACTACACCCAATTTGGGGTTTCCGTTTTTGAGAGTTGTCCTGTGTCAGGACAGTTTCTGTGGGAAAAGCTACAGCGGTGAAGTAGCTTAAGGTCGTGTGCATTAGTGTGGTGCTGCTTGGCTGTAGGGAGTCTCCACAGTGTGACAGCGTCTTCAGGTCCAGGGGTACAGGTGCTTGCTATCAGGAGTTCAATCTCTAGAACCCACAGGAGGAGGAGAAACCTTCTCTAACTTTGACCTCTGCATTTGCAATGTGATACATGGCTTCCTCCTCCAGAGCAGATACATTTAAAAATTAAAAAGAAATGTTACCGGCTGGAGAGCCATCTGTAACGAGATCTGACTCCCTCTTCTGGAGTGTCTGAAGACAGCTACAGTGTACTTATATAAATAAAATAAATAAATCTTTAAACAACAAAAAAAGAAATCTTACTTGAGGATTATCTTGGCAGAGTATACCCACTGTCTCCCCAAGTCTACTTTGTCATCAGGACAAAAGGGACTTGTGGGAAGGAAGAGCTCCTTCTCTTTTAACTCTCAGTGTCCCCACAGCGTGAATGTGGCGTCACTGACACAGTCAGAAATTCGAGACATCATCCTGGGAATGGAGATCTCGGCGCCATCGCAGCAGCGGCAGCAGATAGCTGAGATTGAAAAGCAGACCAAGGAACAGTCCCAGCTCACTGCTACACAGACTCGAACTGTCAACAAGCACGGTGACGAGATTATCACTTCAACCACTAGCAACTATGAGACCCAGACCTTCTCATCAAAGACTGAATGGAGAGTCAGGTACCGTGGAGGCATGAAGGTGGGATGGGCAGGCCTGTTGATGTTGCTGCATGGGCTTGCGCTGAGATGCTGGCATTCCCTGTCTGTCCTTTAGGGCCATCTCTGCTGCCAACCTGCATCTGCGGACCAATCATATTTATGTTTCATCTGATGACATTAAGGAGACTGGTTATACGTACATTCTTCCGAAAAACGTGCTTAAGAAGTTCATCTGCATATCTGATCTTCGTGCCCAAGTGAGTAGCTATGGCACACACCTGGACCACAGTGTGAGCCCACTTAGTCTGCGTCTGAAATTCACTTGAGAGTTCCAGAACCTTTGAGGTGCTTCTTTCTTTCTTTTTCTTTTTCTTTTTCTTTTTTCTTTCTTTTTTTTTTTTTTTTTGTTTTTTGTTTTTTTTTTTTTTTTTTTTGAGACAGGGTTTCTCTGTATAGCCCTGGCTGTCTTGGAACTCACTCTGTAGACCAGGCTGGTCTTGAACTCAGAGATCTGCCTGCCTCTGCCTCCCAAGTGCTGGGATTAAAAGCATGCGCCACCACGCCCGGTTTTTTTTTGAGGTGCTTATTTCAAAATTTATGGATGAATGAATAACTTTAAAAAGACAGCACAAAGGGGTATCAAAACATTTTGTAAAACTAGGACCTGATGCCCTCTTCTGCTGTGTCTGAAGACAGTGACAGTATACCCACATACATAAAGGAAATTAATATATATTTTTTTAAAGAAAAGTTCTTTTATAACAGAGTTCTATGTGAGTTCGAGGCCAACTTGGTCTACATAGTGAGTTCCAAGACAGCCAGAGCTACATAGCGAGACCCTGTTTCAGAGAGAGAGAGAGAGAGACAGAGAGAGAGAGACAGAGAGACAGATGGCTCAGTGGTTAAGAGCACTGACTGCCCTTCCAGAGGTGCTGAGTTCAAATCCCAGCAACCACATGGTGGCTCACAACCATCTGCAGTGAGATCTGACACCCTCTTCTGGAGTGTCTGAAGATAGCTACAGTGTACTTACATATAATAAATAAATAAATCTTTAAAAAAAAAAAAAAGGCTACAGATATAGAGAAAGCTCAACCACAGAATGCTTACCCGGGATGCATTACCTATGCACACCTGGGTTTGGTTTCTTGAGAAGAAAAAAACCCTGAGGCCGCTGAGGTGGCTCAGTGGGTGAAGCACTTCTCACAGGAGCCGGACAAGCTGAGTTTGATGCTCCAGAACCCCTGTATAGGTGAAAGGAGAGCCTGTCCCATAGAATTTTCCTCTGACCTTCACATACACTCAGTGCCATACAGAATAATAATACATTAAAAACATTTTTGTTTTTGAGACAGGGTTTCTCTGTGTAGCCCTGGCTGTCCTGGAACTCGCTTTGTAGACCAGGCGGGTCTCGAACTCAGAAATCCACCTGCCTCTGCCTCCCAAGTGCTGGGATTAAAGGTGTGTGACACCACGCCCGGCTAAAAATATTTTTGTATGTAGGAGTTTTTTCTGTACACCATATTCAGGCAGTACCTGTAGAGAGCAAAAGAAGGTCCTAAAACTGGAGTTGCAGACAGTTGTAGGCCACCATGTGGCAGGTCCTCTGGAAGAGCAACCAGTACTCTTAACCAGTGAGCCATCTCTCCAGCCCCAACAATAAAATTTTAAAAACTTCTGGCATTCTGGGTTGGTACTAAGAATACCTTCTGATCTCATCTCTAGATTGCAGGATACCTGTATGGGGTGAGCCCTCCAGATAACCCTCAGGTGAAGGAGATCCGTTGTATTGTGATGGTGCCGCAGTGGGGCACGCACCAGACTGTGCACCTGCCCAGCCAGCTGCCCCAGCATGAGTACCTCAAGGTTAGTGGTGGTGGAGCCTGGGAGTGCACTCACTGTCGTGCTACCCTAATGGGGGACATTTGTCTGCAGATGGGTTGAACATCTCTTTATTGCTGTTTGCCTACAGGAGATGGAACCCTTAGGTTGGATCCACACTCAGCCCAATGAATCCCCCCAGCTATCACCCCAAGATGTCACCACTCATGCCAAAATCATGGCTGACAACCCATCTTGGGATGGGGAGAAGACTATTATCATCACGTGCAGGTTGGTGTGGGCCTCTTGGGTGGAAATATTATAGAGCAGGCATTGCAGGCCAGGACCTGGATTGGTGGCTTGAGCGCTTACCCTGTCCCTGTCCCCCCCACCCCAGCTTCACACCAGGCTCCTGCACACTGACAGCCTACAAGCTGACACCCAGTGGGTATGAGTGGGGCCGGCAGAACACAGACAAAGGCAACAACCCCAAAGGCTACCTACCCTCGCACTACGAGAGGGTTCAGATGCTCCTGTCTGACCGATTCCTCGGCTTCTTCATGGTCCCCGCCCAGTCCTCCTGGAACTACAACTTTATGGGTACGTGGTTGTGTGTGCCTAGGAAGTGTGGGGTAGAGACAGGTGACCAGCATGCTTGGTCATCTTGTCATCTTGAGGTCTGGCTGCCTTGGAAACGGTCCAGGGGCCCAGGCTGGGTGAGGCAGGCAGAACCTTATTAACTTCTGATGTTTCCCCTCCCATTAGGTGTTCGACATGATCCCAACATGAAATACGAGCTGCAGCTGGCAAACCCCAAGGAATTCTACCATGAGGTCCACAGGCCCTCCCACTTCCTCAACTTCGCCCTTCTGCAGGAGGGTGAGGTCTACTCTGCAGACAGAGAGGACCTCTATGCCTAGTTACTTCCTTCTGCTTCAGATCCCCAAAGCCTGGAGCCTCTTGAACGCCCTCCCCAGACAAGCTGCTGACATTCAGCAGTCAGCCCCTTTGCGTTCTGTGCTTGTGTTGTTGATAGATTGTAATCCTGAACAAAATGTAATAAATTTTATAAATAGTGCTTTTGTTTTCTTGCTGTTATGAGGTCAAATTCTGGGCATAGGCGTTTGAGGATTGGGGACTAGCTTGGGCAGTTGACAGCAAGGTACTGGGCCCTGCCTTCAGAGCCTTGAGGCCTTCTCCGCTGGAGGCTTAGAGGCTCCCTAGACTCAGGGAGCTGAGTTGGGGCTGGCTTATTACTTTGAGCATATTTGCTGGTTTCTCTGTAAAAGTACTTGGAGTCTACCTATTTTCAACATCACTTCTTGGACTGTGTGGTCCTCCTATAGCTGTAGTGCCCGGTCTCGTTCATTTTTGTAAACTGTGTGGTTCCTAGTGGGGGAACATACTTAAGTGACTGTCCCTGCAGTCCAGTAGAGGCTGTTTGCTGACCTTCAGTCTTTCACCTCTTGGCAGCCAAGTCCAGGGGTGGAGCCCGGGTCAGGCGCTATGGGGAGGGCTTGCCTGAAGTGACCACTTACAGCTCTAGTCCTCAACTCTTGGATACCTGCCTGGAAGTTGGCCGACCTGTATCCAGTGACCTTGTAGGGCACAGGGAGCCCAGAGCACTCTCCCACTCCAGGGCCTTTTTCCCTATTTGTTCCTCCCGGGTTGCTTCTACCCCGCCCCTTATGGCCCTAAACTTCCTGGGCCGGAACTGTTAAGCTTTTTCCTGCACCAGTTAAGGGTGTGGGTGGCTTTTGACCTTAAGAGAGGAAAAAATGGAGCCCAGGAGGGCAGCGCCCAGGCTACCCAGTCAGGCCTCTTCTTCAGTGGGCGCAGGGTCAGCCGCCGAGCTCGTGTACCATCTAGCGGGGGCTCTGGGCACTGAGCTACAGGGGCTGGCACGCCGCTTCGGACCCGACGCGGCGGCTGGGCTGGTGCCACTAGTCGTGCGGGCGCTGGAGCTCTTGGAAAAGGCCGCCGTGGGGCCGGCTCCGGACTCGGTGAGTCACCGGCTCCTCCTTTTACCCCTGAGAGCCGGCAGGCCTAACCCTGAGACCCCTGGCTCCCCCAGCTGCAGGTGTCCGCACAGCAGGCAGAAGTGGAGCTGCGGCGGCTGCGCGAGGAGAACCAACGCCTCCGCCAGGAGCTAGGCTCCGGGCCGCAGGGTGAGTGAGGGTCCCACCGGAGCAGAGCGAGCTGGGGGCAGCCGGGGCCTGCGTACCCCAGAGATCGGTAGTGCTAAAGACACCCCTTCCTCAGAGGAGCGCGCGCTGCTCCGACAGCTCAAGGAGGTGACAGACAGACAGCGGGATGAGCTTCGGGCACACAACCGAGATCTGCAGCGCCGAAGCCAAGAGACCGAAGCGGTGAGGGCGGGGCCAGGCGGAGTGGGGTGGGGCCGCTACGGCCCTCGGAGCCCCGCCCCTAGCTCTCTCGCTCCACCCCCTAGCTGCAGGAACAGCTACAGCGCCTCCTGCTGATCAACTCTGAGCTGCGGCACAAGCTGGCTGCAGTGCAGACCCAGTTGAGGGCCGCCCAGGACCGGGAGAGGGAGCGCCAGATAGCTCAGGATGGCTCCAGCCAGCTGGCTAAAGAACAGAGCTTGGAACCTGATGCGGCAACCTCAGATGACCCGGTAAGAGACGGAGCGAAGTCAAAATACATCCCAGAGCTCACAGCATTCAGCAGTTGATGACCCAGCCTGGGTTTACCTGGCATGGATGTACCATGCAGTATAGAAGGTACCCAGGAAGTTGGAAGGTAGCAACAGCAGTTGTGTGCTATGTACACCTATGTAGCAGCAACTTTGTCCTCTAAGTTTTCCCAGCAGACACTTCCCATAATATTATTGTGAGCGCTGGGACTTAGGGAAGAGCTAAGACAGACTGCTCTCTGACCATTCCTGACCTTGTACAGGTGGATACTCAGAAGCAGCCAGGGAACCTTCCAGAAGCTGTCCAGTGTGGATTCAGCAGGGAAGAGCTTAAGCAAATCCTTCAGGAGCGGAATGAGCTCAAAGCCAACGTGTTCTTGCTCAAGGAGGAGTTGGCGTACTTCCAGCGGTGAGGGACTGGAAGCCAGGATGCCTGTTCCTGGTCACCCCACCTTATTTTTTGGATCGTTTATAGATCAGCAGTGACAATTGCCAGGGTCCTGCTCAGGCACTGGGAAGAAGTAACTTCCACAGTCCTTGCCCTTCTGGAACCTCACTCAAACAGGGCAGCACCAGGGGTCACCAAACTGAAGCAGCAAGCCTTATCCTTAGGAGGGGCCATCTAAGCTCATTTCAGAGGTGTTGGCGGTATAGAGCTTTCACGGGTTTCCAGGGGAAACAGTGAGCAGAGCTCAGGTACTTGATTGACACCTCCTGTTGGCCTTCCCACTTTCTTCCCTTCCTGCTTCTCTAGAGAGCTGCTCACAGATCACCGTGTTCCTGGGCTTCTGCTTGAAGCCATGAAGGTGGCAGTCAAGAAACAGAGGAGGAAGATCAAGGCCAAGATGTTAGGGACACCTGAAGAAGCAGAGAGCAGGTAAGATCCTGCCTCTGTGCTCACCAAACGAACCCCTTGGCCTGCTGCAGTTCTGCTGTGCCCAGTGATACAACTTAGCTGTGCCTGGCACCTCACTCAGCCTGCTCTCCAGCTGCCGTCCTTTCCTCTGGAATCCACTGCTCCCGCTTGCCCCGGCTGCTATGCCTCCTGCTGAAGAAACTGTCCATGCTACTTCTCCAGACTCATGTTTCCTTCCTTGGCTGGATCTCTTTACTAAAGGAAGCTATGCAGTCTTGTGAGGGGCTGTTGTCTGCCTGGTTATAAAGAGTCCCTGATCCCCTCACTGTCCCCTCTCCAGCCCTGAGGCCTCTGTAGTCACTCCATCCTCCCCTGATGTTCCTGAAAGTCCTTCAGGAGGTTCCACACAAGCTGGACTCATAGTATCCCTTAGGCCCTGATATACAGCCCTTTCATTTCTTTATCCTAGTGAGGATGAGGATGGCTCGTGGCTCCTGCTCTCCAACGACAAGGAAGATGTTCCCCTAGTTCCTGAGTCCAGAATCCAGAATTTGTATGTTGGAGGAGGGGAGGGAGGAAGGTGAAGGAGGGGCCTGCCTGGATCTTCTCCACTCTTTCTTTCCACTCCACTGCCTTTCACGCTGTTCTAAGATCTGTCTTCCCACCTGCTTCTCTGTCCTCTGTGCCTTCATTTCCCTGTGACCTATGCTGTCCTCTTTCCTCCAGAACCCCCTTTTCACCTTTCTGGACCCTCGGCCTGCATCCTTGACATCTCTGCCTCCCCGGCTCAATGCACCTCTCTTGGCTTCCCTTCCAGCTTTGGCTTATGGTATCGGGGTGAAACTGAGGCCCCTGAAGCCGAGACCAGCAACCCAGCTTCCAGCAGCCTACAGAAAGGAGAAGAGACCCCACAGCAACCCCACCTGCAGCCTGTGAACAGCCCTCCAGCCCCCAACTCCTGACTAGTCCCCTGCTTTCAATGAACATCTTGGTCTGAGGGCTTCAGCTATGCAGGAGGCTTAACTCTGGATTCCAGCTAACTGTGTGTGGATGTGTGACCTCAAATGAGGATGTGGCTCCCCACTTAAACCTCGCCTGTACTAGCTATGGTGGAACGTCAGCCTGTCTCCCATTCTTGACATCTCTGTACCACACTTTACAGACATAAAGGGATCTCTGAGCTCTGCTTTTCCCCATTGTGAGACAGAGGACTGCCTGCCTGCCTGCCTGCCTCGCTGGGGCTTGTGCAGGTGACCAGTGCAATAAATAACCATAATACCCCTAAAATGTTCTCAGTCTGTCTGTCTGTCTGTCGGTGGTCCATGTTAGGTCCCAGCCCTGCCAGGAACAATGGTGATGTTTCTTTAGAAGGTCTCCTCTGCTCCTCACTGAGGATAAGGAACGTCTCCTTATTTGGGGGGTATGGCTCCTACCCCCACCCTATTCCTTTGCCTATCTCTAGTGTTTCAGGGACCTGTGGCTTCAATCTTTTGGCCCTCTCCTGCCTAAATCCACTCAGTTTTCACCATCAGCCCTATTTTCCCTTTCGTTTCTATGTGCTAAGCTGCCTGCCCTCTCGGGGAGGTGCCTCGTAGCAGCCCGCCCCTCTATCCTGGCTTCCTCAGGAAAAGCCTTGGGAGGAAGCAGGGAGGGGGTTGGGAGCTGTGGGGACCAGATCAAACCAGGCCCTCCTACCATGCTGGCCGCCATGGGACTAGAGCTGGTGTTCTCACTGTTGCTGCTCTGGACTCAGGGGACCCAGGGATCCACGCTAGACCCTGCTGGTCAGCACGTCTGTAAAGGCAGCAGGTGGGTCTTCTGGGAGTCCGGCTGGTATGGTGGCTGACTAGTGTTGGGTATTTTGGAAAATAAAGAGGTGGGTGGGAGGGTCATGGGCCTCAAGAAAGGGACTTTGAGAGGCAGCCTGGCAGATGATAGATGGTCACGCAGATGGTGGGAAGGTCAGGGAAGGGAAAAAGGAGGGTTGGGGACATGGATACTGTGACTCATGGCCTGTGACACCGGGCTAGATTTCCTAAGTGGAGCTGGGGAAGACTCCCACATCTCAGCCAGCATCAGTGACCCACGCTATGGGGCTCTGCTGCCCCATTTCTACCCCACAGCCCCTCTGAGCTCCAGTGTTGTCCCGGCTGGAGGCAGAAAGATCAAGAATGCACCATCCGTGAGTAGCCAGGACAGTCCCCTTAGCCAAGGAAAAGGAAGGATGTGACCCAATGACAACCTTTCTACTCTATCTCCCCTCCTGAGCCCTGGAAACAGTGTCTATCCTGTGGCACATCACCCCTTAGTCTGGCACTAAGGATGGCTTTGAAGGGAGCAGAATCCCAGGGATGGGTGAGAGGGCCAAGGGTGTCCCTTACTTCTTTGTCCCCCAGTCCTTTCAAGCCCGGGTGGGGTGTTTTTCAGCCATCTGTGAGGGGCCTGATGCCTGCAGGAAAGAAGAGGTGTGCGTGAAGCCGGGCCTCTGTCGGTGTAAACCTGGATTCTTCGGAGCCCAGTGCAGCTCCCGTGAGTTTTAACGACTGAGTGGCGTTTCTGGGCAGAACTGGGTAAGGGGCAGGAAGTAGGCAGGGCTTGTAAAGATGTGAACATAAAATGGTAAGGCCCAAAATTACCCAAGCTTTGCTTAGAAAATGGGCTCAGAAATGAGAAGTGATCCTGGGAATGGCCCTGGGCTTTAACCTACAGCCAGAGAGCCCTGCTTATCCGGCACCTTCACTTTTAACTTCTTGGTGAAGACAAATAGATGCGAGGGCGTGGACCTGTGGTTCTCTACTAACTATACCTCATACTTGAATGGCAGGTAGAAGAAGGTGCCTGGAACCAGGCTCTCAAGGGCTGAGTGGCAGGCGCCAAGAATCCCTGGGTTGGAAAGGGCTATATGTACCTTCCTGCCACCCTGGTAGCCATCTTCTACCTAAAATTCAGATGCCAGCAATGGCCAAGGACAGGGGGACACCTTAGCAGAGAGAGGGAGGGGACATGAATGACATCCCATCCACCTGTGAGCTTGGGCACATCGATGTCCAAACTCAAGCTCTGTGTTCTGGAATGTGAAATAGAGGCTAAGCCAAGACTAAGGGTTTTGTCATCTGAATCTGGGGCCGGAAATAAGCTGAGTCCCAGGAGAGGCTGCCAGATGTTCTCAGGGTCTGTCCTTGGCTCTTGAGGAGCAAGACTGTGTCCTCTTCCTTGAGGAAGGGTCAGGACAAGGACCTGTGCCCAGACCTGAATCCGATTGTCTCCCATTCCTAACCTCACAGGCTGTCCAGGACAGTACTGGGGCCACGACTGTCGTGAGACCTGCCCCTGTCATCCACGTGGCCAGTGCGAACCGGCCACGGGTGATTGCCAATGCCAGCCTAACTACTGGGGCAGGCTCTGTGAGTTCCCCTGCACCTGCGGCCCCCACGGACAGTGCGACCCAAAGACAGGCTTGTGCCACTGTGACCCTGGCTGGTGGTCACCCACGTGTCGTCGCCCATGCCAGTGCAACCCAGCCTCACGCTGTGACCAGGCCACTGGAACCTGTGTATGCCCGCCGGGCTGGTGGGGCCGCCGCTGCAGCTTCAGTTGCAACTGCCACACCTCGCCCTGCATGCAGGACTCCGGCCGCTGCGTCTGCCTGCCGGGCTGGTGGGGTCCGGAGTGCAGTCGTAAGTGCCAGTGTGTGCGAGGCCAATGCAGCGTTACTTCTGGCCACTGTTCCTGCCCTCCTGGCTTCCATGGAATCCGCTGTGAGCTGCCTTGCAACCCTGGCCACTATGGGGCACAGTGCAAAGAAAGGTGAGCCACCCAACAGGGTAAGGGGTGAGCAAGAAATCCGACAAAGCCGGGGCGTGGTGGCACACGCCTTTAATCCCAGCACTCGGGAGGCAGAGGCAGGTGGATTTCTGAGTTCGAGGCCAGCCTGGTCTACAAAGTGAGTTCCAGGACAGCCAGAGCTATATAGAGAAACCCTGTTTCGAAAAAGCAAAAAAAAAAAAAAAAAGAAAGAAAGAAAGAAAGAAAGAAAGAAAGAAAGAAAGAAAGAAGACAAGAGTACTGAGGGGCAATCTCCAAAAATATATACAAGGCAAGGATAAAAGAAAAAATACCACACCCATGCATCTCGGAGTATTTATGCCTACTTCTCTTAGCCTATCAATGTTAAAAAGTCTTAAGACTTGATTGTGCTGCTCTTTCAGAGGGCCTGAGTAGTGTTCTTAGTTGTTCTCAGGACCCACATCTGTTGCCCTCTGCTGACCTGTAACTGTACTCATGTGTACATATCCCCACAAACACACACATATTCTTTTTTTTTTTTTTTAAGGTTTTTCGAGACAGGGTTTCTCTGTGTAGCCCTGGCTGTCCTGGAACTCACTTTGTAGACCAGGCTGGCCTCGAACTCAGAAATCCACCTGCTTCTGCCTCCCGAGTGCTGGGATTAAAGGCGTGCACCACCACGCCCGGCTCTTTTTTTTTTTTTTTTCTGAGCATAGTAGCATATGCCTTTAATCCCAGCTCTGGTGAGTAGAGGCAGATAAATTTCTGTGTGTTTTGAGGCCAGCCTAATTTACGTAGTTCTAGAACATCCAGAACTACATAGTGAAATTCTGTCTCAAAAAAAAATGTGTGTGTATGTGTGAGATATATATATATCCCCTGTAATCCCAGCACTCAGGGGGCTGAAGCAAGAGTGAAACTCTCAATAAAACGTTGCTGTCCAGCCTGTTGGGGCTGGGTAGGTCTCTAATGTCAGCATGTGGAAGGCAGAAGAAACATAAGATCACACATTAGACGTCAGCCCGTGTCACACACTGAGGTAGCAAGGCTGTGTGTAGGATCAATAGTAACAAAGCAGGGTGGAGGCAGGAGGATCACAACACAGCAAGTCTGAGGCTAGCCTGGGCTACATGGAGGCACTGTCAGTGATCCCCCTCCCACACAAAGTAGCAACAGGCTCTGTTTAGAAGAGAGAATGGGTCTGGGGATGCAGATCAGTAATAGAGAGCTGGCCGGGCAGGCACTAAGCCCTAGGTTCGGTTTCTAACACCAGAAAGGTCAGGGGGCAAAATGTAGAGCAAGACATTATATCCCATAATTCATAGTGAGTATTTGAAACAACCTAAGTCAAAGTATAAGCAAGACAACACAGACTAGGCCTTAATAAGGATTTATTTATTTATTTATTCATTATAAGTACACTGTAGCCCTTTTCAGACACTCCAGAAGAGGGAGTCAGATCTCATTAGGAATGGTTGTGAGCCACCATGTGGTTGCTGGGACTTAAACTCAGGACCTTCGGAAGAGCAGTCAGTGCTCTTAACCACTGAGCCATCTCTCCAGCCCCTTCCTTGTTTTCTTGCTTGCCTTGTTTTCTTTCTTTCTTTTGTTTTGTTTGGTTTGGTTTTGGTGTGGGTTCCAATCTCTTGTGGCTTAGGCTGACCTCAAACTCCTGATCCTCCTGCCTCCACCTCCCAAGCCCACATACCGCAGCAGCCACACAGCTCCTCCCCACCCCTTTTCTTTGATATTTTTGAGACAGGTCTCATTCTATAGCCCAGACAGGCCTGGGACTCACTATATAACCCAGGCAATCTTTCCTCCTCTATTTCCTGAGTGCTGAGATTCCAGGTCCAAGCTGCAACTCCCAGTTTGTAGTAACCACCCTCCCCTACACCCCACCGCCAATGCTATTCAGAATCAGAAAAACTGCTTTTTTTTTTTTTAAGACAAGGTCTTTTTGTGTATCTCAGGCCACTGTTCACTTTGCAGAGGTCTTCCTACCTCTGCTTCCATCCAGAGTGCTGGAATTGTGAACATGGACCACCACACCCAGCTCAGCTAAACTGATTTTGTGATTATCCTTTCTCCCTGATAATGGATCCCAGAAGATCAACTATCAGCAGAGAGGAATCAAGTTCCTATTAGCATCACTGGAAAATCAAGATGAATTACTCCTGAAACTAACCATCATGATGAAATAATTTCTATTTTCTTTATCTTTTCATTTATTTATTTTTTGAAATTTAAAAAAAAATCCTTATTTTTATTTTACACATGTGAGTGTTTTTCCATCATGTATGTCTGAACACTAAATGCATGTAGATTCCAGAGGGGGACACGAGGTCCCCTAGAGTTGGAGTTATATACAGCTGTAAGTCACCATGTGGGTGCTGGAAACTGAACCCTATACCAACGATGATTTTCAACCTTACTAAAGCTTCCACCCTTTGATACAGTTCCTCATGATGTGGTGACCCATCCAGCCATGGAATTATCCTCATTGCTACTTCATAACTGTAATTTTACTACCATTATGAATTGTGATGTAAATATCTGGTGTGCAGGATATCTGATAAGTGACCCTTGTGAAAGGGTCTATCAGCCGGGCTTGGTGGCACACACCTTTAATCCCAGCACTAGGGAGACAGAGGCAGGCGGATTTCTGAGTTTGAGGCCAGCCTGGTCTACAAAGTGAGTTCCAGGATAGCCAGGACTATACAGAGAAACCCTGTCTGGACAAAAACAAATAAACAAAAAAAAAACAAAAAACAAAAAAAAAAAAAAAAGAAAGAAAGAAAGAAAAGAAAAGAAGAGAAGAGAAGAGAAGAGAAGAGAAAAGAAAAGAAAAGAAAAGAAAAGAAAAGAAAAGAAAAGAAAAGAAAAGAAAAGAAAAGAAAAGAGAAAAGAAAAGGGTCTATAAATGCCCTTAGAGGGGTCGTGACTCACAGGCTGAGAACCGCTGTTGCTCTACAAGGACAGCAACTGTTTCTAACTATTGAGCCATCCCTCCAGCACCTATATGTTTCTTTTTGAGACAAGATCTCTATATAGATCAGGTTGACTTCAAACTCAGAGATCTGCCTGCTTCTGCCTCTGCCCTGTTACATGATTTTTCTGGTGCTGGAATTAAAGGCCTGTACCGTAACTGCCAGCATTATTTGGCTCTTAAAAAGACAGAATCTGGCTGGAGAGATGGCTCAGCGGTTAAGAGCACTGATTGTTCTTCCAGAGGTCCTGAGTTCAATTCCCAGCAACCACATGGTGGCTCACAACCATCTGTAATGGGATCTGATGCCCTCTTCTGGTGTGTCTGAAGACTGTTACAGTGTACTCCGATACATAAAATAAATAAATCTTTAAAAAAGAAAGAAAGAGGCAGGCTTGGTGGTGCATGCCTTTAATCCCAGCACTTGGGAGGCAGAGGCAGGCAGATCTCTGAGCTTGAGGCCAGCCTGGTCTACAGAGTGAGTTCCAGGACAGCCGGGCCACACAGAGAAACCCTGTCTTGAAAAAACCAAAACCAAACCAAAACAAACCAAACCAAAACAAAACCAAACAAAAAGAAGGAAAGAAGACAGAAGCTTGGATGGCTGGAAAGATGGCTCAGCAAAGAAGAGCACTGGCTGCTCTGCAGAGAACCAGGGTTTGAGTCTCAGCACACACATGATGGCTTGAAATCATCTGGAACTCCAGTTTCAGAAGAGCTGAAGCTCTCTTCCTGCTTCCTTGGTCACCAGGCACTCAAGTGCTGTACATACATATACGCAAGCAAATTACCCATACACATTTAAAAAAAGAAGGAGGAGGCAGAGGAGGAAGAAGAGGAAGAGGAGGGTTTCTACTGGCTTCAAAAGCTGTACCGTGTGTGTGTTCAAGAAGACTGTAGACTTTTTCATTATAGTTAAACTAATTTACCCTTAAAAATTAAATAAAAAGGGAAAGGGTCTCTGTAGATTCCCCAAGCTAGTCTCAAACTCCTGTGCTCTAGTGGCTTTCCTCTTACAGCCTCCTGAGCGGTTTCTTTTTTTGTTTGGTTGGTCGTTTTTGTTTTTTGAGACAGGGTTTCTCTGTGTAACCCTGGCTGTCCTGGAACTCACTCTGTAGACCAGGCTGGCCTTGAACTCAGAAATCCACCTGCCTCTGCCTCCCAAGTACTGGGATTAAAGGCGTGCGCCATCACCGCCTGGCACCTGAGCAGTTTTTTATATGACATTGTGTCTCTGTCCCTAGCCACTCGGTCCTAAACTCAGAGATTGTGTGGTATGGGAAACAGAGCAGAGAAAGGGGGACAAGAGGGCTGAGTGGGAGGGAAGTGAGGGGTGGGAGGGAACATGGCTGCTCTGGCTGAGCTGGTGGCTCCCAGCATCCTTTGTGAACCCAGGGAAGGATGAGTCACAGAGCAGGGAGTCAGGAGTAAGCTAGAGACCTGGAATTCCCTCAGAGACCATCTGCCCAGCCTTTCCAGTGTACAACACAGAGAAACTGAGGTTTTAGCTTGAGTGGTCCATCTGCGACCCAGATTTCTCCAGTGCCCCGAGATCTGACAATGTGGGCCATTCACAGGCTGGAAGGTATGGCTCTCCGTCTGATCCCAGGGCTCCCATGATCTCTTTCTCTTGCCAGCTGTGGCCACTGTGAGCTGAATGCCACATGCTCTCCAGTCACCGGCAACTGTGAGTCCTGCAAGCCAGGCTGGAACGGTACTCAGTGCAAGCAGCCATGTCCTGCAGGCACCTTTGGTGAGAGGTGCACTGGGCAGTGCCCCCGCTGCCGGCTTGGGGAGCCCTGTCAAGCGGAAACTGGGCACTGCCAGCACTGCGACCCCGGTTGGCTGGGGCACAGGTGAGGGAGGGGCTACCTTGCTCTGAGCACATTTTTCTCCTCCACCCCTCCTCCCAGATGTTCTTCCCCGGAGGACCTTCACTTCTATAAAGTTTACATTCACCCAGCTCAGGGACTGCCTCCTGGCCAGGCTGAAGAGGAAAGGAGGTTCTGGAGGGGCTCTGAGAAGGGTGTACATCTAGCTGCCTCCTCCTTAGTCCTTTCCTTATCCCTCAGGAACCTGTAGTTTGTCACCCACTTGGGTTTGGCTCTAGCTTCAAGGCCATGTGCACTTGATCTTTGCGGCAGGGGAATGGACCTTTCGGGACCCCATGTCCAAGAAGATGGGAATTGTTGTAGGACCTTCCTGCCCTCCCAATTCTGAGTCGTGCTTCCCTCGTGTAACCTCAGGTGTGAGAACCCTTGTCCCCTTGGCACCTTTGGGAAGGGCTGCAGCTCAACCTGCCCTGCCTGTGCTCAGGGGACTTGCGATGCCGTGACTGGGGAATGTGTCTGCAGTGCTGGCTACTGGGGGACCAGGTAAGGACAAGGCCTTGGGGGGACACAGGATTATGGGAGATGAGGTCAGACCTCTGTGTAATGTTTCTTAAATGTCCCCCACTGAGTCTCTCCACTTCCCAGAAACCCTCTCTCCCACCCTGTAATGAGGGTGTTAGTTCTGTCGTGTGGGGTGGCACCTTCTGAGGAAACTCGGGCGCTAATCTAAAAGGACTAGAAAATAAATGAAACTTTTTAAAAGGAAAGAAAAAATAATAATAATTTTAAAAAGTATTTGTTTGTTTATTTATTTATTTATTTATTTATTTATTTATTTTATGTATATGTGTCTCTTCAGACACACCAGAAGAGGGCATCAGACCCTACTGAAGATGGTTGTGAGCCACCATGTGGTTGCTGGGAATTGAACTCAGGACCTCTGGAAGAGCAGTCAGTGCTCTTAACCACAGAGCCATCTCTCTAGCCCCCTAAAAATAATTTTTAAAGGGAAAGAAAAATATCTGAAGAAAAAAATGAGTTGGTGCCTCATTCAGATGAAGATTTGCTTAGGGGTGGGACCCAGATCCCACTGACGCCCCTCTCTAGTTCTTCGGGTATCAAGCAGTCAGCGACCCCAGGCAGATGTCTATGTAAAGAACAGCACATAGGGTCATGTGAAGAAGACCTGTTTTACAAAGAAAGCGATGGAGGTCCAGGGAGTTAGGGGCAGGGCTGGTCTTGATGCAAGGCATCTTGCTTCTCCCACATTAAGGCTGAGGGCTGAGGGCTGTCACCCAAAGTCTCTCCAGTGAAGCACTCTCAACACTAAAGGGCCACTTAGGATGTGACTTAGAAGTCAGAAAGGTCTCCTGACAGAACCCAGGAACAGCATCCAGAAATTACCTTACCTTCCCCTCTGCGGTGCCATTCTTTAGCCTGCCTTTCCTGTTATGTATCCCTAGCTGCAACAGTTCCTGCCCAGCTGGCTTCCACGGAAACAACTGCTCTATGCCCTGCCAATGCCCAGAGGGGCTCTGCCACCCTGTGTCTGGGACCTGCCAGCTGGGTAAGTGGGGAGAGCACGGAGGAACATTTGGTCATTTCCACGGGCTGCAGGGAAGGAGCGGGCACACTCCAGAGACAGGAGCCTCAAAGGCCCTAAACATGTCACCATCTCCCGTGTCCCTAGGCCGTCATGGTAAGAACGCCCTCATTGTGGGCATCCTGGTACCTCTGCTGCTGCTCCTCATGGGCATCGTCTGCTGTGCCTACTGCTGCTCAGGAACCCGACTGGACCCCAAGGACAGGTAAACACTGGCCGTTATGCATGTTCCTTTGGGGGTGGGGGGGGAAGGGCTGAACTTTTCACTCTTCAGGGAGTGACACAGACTAAAGCCTGGAACTGCATGTCTTTCTGACAAGGAAGTGTCTGCGTCACATGGATATGAGCAGGGGTACTGGGTGGCAGGAGACTCAGAGTCAAACCTGTGGCAGAAGGCTGAGCTCATGATAGCGCTGCGAGGGCTGGGACAGAGGAGAACCCACACAGCTCAGCAGAGAAGGGAAGAAACAAGATTTCAAACCGTCATGAAAGGGAGGGACAGAGAGGTCCGAGCCGTGGTTTTGCAGAGGGAAAGACCTGAGGAATAGATTATGGAGGAAGGGCCAGTGAGGCCCAGGAGTTCATCCTCGCATCTCTTGGTCCCTTGGGCCTACCACATCATGGGAGTCTGGAACAGGGAATGTGGTGATGGAGGGTTCATTTCTTCAATTTACAAAGATGCTCAGGCTCATGGGGTCTCAGCTGCTTTGGGCTCACACGGAGGCCCTGCCTGGCTTTTTGGATTCTCTGCCCAGTGTTCTTTCTCCTCCATCATGCTAGGAATGAGAGCTGGGGCTTGCTCATGCTAAGCAAGTGCTCTACCACTGAGCTTACCTGCAGTCTTGTTTGTTTGCTTGCTTTGTGATAAAATACCTTACTCTGTAGCTCAGGCTGTCATGAAGTGGATACCTTCATTCCTCAGCCCCTGGAGTGCTAGGAGTCTAGGAATGTGTCACCATATTAGACCCTGATCCTTGATTTGGTCCGCTGTGCTGTAAGGCATTCATAATGAGCATATTGGCCTACCCCCTACCCTCCAGAAGAAGATGAGGACCTATCCAAAGGCTGTCAGAGAACTCTGACAAACTGTCACTCCAGTTTGGAGATGCAGTAGAGTGGGTGGTGAAGAGTAGTATTCGGCCAGGATGAGAGTCCTAAGAGCTACATTTCTGAGAAACCACTGCAGGTATTTAGTCTTAGTACTTGGTTCTGGGCCGTGCCAAACCCTCTGTCAGATTTACAACGGAGGCCAAGAAAAGTGAAATCAGAGCCGACATGGATACCCAGACCTGCCTGTCTCTATCTAGAGCAGTGGTTCTCAACCTTCCTAATGCTGTGTGACTCTTTGATACAGTTCCTCTTGTTGTGGTGACACTCTCTGCCCCAACCGTAAAATGATTTTCATTGCCATTTCACAACTGTAATTTTGCTACTCCTTTTGAATCATAATGCAAATATTTGGAGATAGAAGTTTGCCAAAGGGATCGCGGCCTACAGGTCCAGTGATCTGGAGCTGTGTTGCCTTCTGTGACTTAGATTTTGGACTCCATGTTTTGGATTTTATTCTGTCATCAATATGCAAAGCCGCCGAAGTAGATGTGGGCACCTGAAACATCCTGCCAGTCTGACATGGATTCCCTTAGGTCTTGTACACTGATCACCCTCTCTTTGCCACACTCTCAGGCCTGAGAGAAATGGGGCTGCCTTTTTCAGAATGAAGCAGCAGGTATGGGGGGCCCTCACCAACTTGGGCTCGGCACTGCCCTGTGGCTCCCTCAGTAACTACAAGCTACCCTGGGTGACAGGTAAGTGGGCACTGGGAATCAGGGACAGGAGTCTAGGGCTAAGGTGGGACAAGGCTTCCCATGAGGCCCCATGCCTGACCTGAACCCCCTGCAGTTTCTCATCACGATCCAGAGGTCCCCTTCAACCATAGCTTCATCGAGCCCCCCTCTGCCGGCTGGGCCTCTGACGACTCCTTCTCTTCTGATCCTGACTCTGGAGAAGAGGACGAAGCTCATGCCTACTTCGTGCCGCCTCGAGAAGGTAGCCTTGCCCACCACGGTGGCACCTTCTGTGTTCCTTTGGCAGATGTCTGTCCGCGCTTATTTTCTTCCACTTGCTGTTTCTGGCTCTGAGAACAAGTTCAGAACAAAGAAACATCCTGTCCTCACAGAGCTTGTAGTGAACAGCAAAAAGGACAATGCCACGCTGGGTATGGTGGCACATGCCTTTAATCCCGGCATTTGGGAGACAGAGGCAGGTGGATCTTTGTGAGCTTGAGGTCAAGGCCAGCTTGGTCTACATAGTGAGCTCCAGGAGAGCCAGTAGTGTGTAAAGAGGCCCTGTCTCAAAATAAATAGAAGGATGGATGGATGGATGGATGGATAGAGATGTAAAAAGATATGTCACCTGACAGTAGAGGACAGAATGTGTCATCATTGCTAAAATTCCTTCCCAGAGGGAGACATAAGCAACCTCTACCCTTCTCCTAAAATGAAGGTCCCAACAACATACAGAGGCACGATGCCACCAAAGCTTGTTCTGGGAACCAATAAATTTATTATGTTTTCATATAGAACATAGGTAAAGGGCTATTTACAGGGTACGGGCGCTCCTCCCAGCAATAGGCCATATCTAGAAGGCCTTCACCCATAGGGATGTGGGCTTACCCAGCCACATGATGAAGCCTTCCTCTCCTATATATTCTGCAGCTTATATATTCTGGCCCCTCCCCATAGGCCTCATGCAATTAAGGTAGAGTTGCATACAACAGGTCATCAGGAGGGCTGGGGGCTCAGGTAAATGCCTCTTAACCCATCTCTCCATGAGGGGGTGGAAACAGTCAGCAAACCCAGCTGGGATCATCTTTTTCCAAGTGCACAGGTGAACACTCCAACATGGTAGTTGCTAGGCTCAGAGGACAGCCACAACTGTCATGCTTTAGTGGGGCATACAAACAAAAAGGAGGGACTCTGAAGCTACCCATGCCTGGGGTAACTGGGCTTAAGGAATGTGCCTGTTAGTAATAGCTGTGTGTGTCTAACCAAATCAGTAGGAATTGGCTAAGCGAAAATTCGGCAGTAGTAATGGTGTTTTGGATAAAATGCAGTGTGCAGTGGATCAAAGCAAGGATGGGTAAAGAGAAAAGAGCGAAGGAGAGGTATCTACTACACCAGTCTCTCCCCTGCCTCACTCTTCCCTGCCACATCTTGAGGCCTCTGGAAAGATTAGAGCAGTGTCCCCGGCTGAAGTTCCCCTGTTTTCTCCCCTGCCAGAGATGGTCCCTATGGCCCAAGAAGAGTCACCAGAAGCCAGCCTTCCTGGAGGCTCCTTCCCTCCCCCTGAGGATGCCTCCACACCATTCCCCATTCCACGTACCTCCAGCCTGGCTAGGGCCAAGAGGCCATCCGTCTCCTTTGCTGAAGGCACGAAGTTTGCACCACAGAATGGCCGAAGCTCTGGGGATCTCTCCAGCCCCATACGAAAACCCAAGAGACTCTCCAGAGGTGCTCAACCCCGTCCTGAAGGGCAGGAGGCGGAGGAGTCTACAGGCCCAGAGCAAGTGAACACAGAGGAGGATGCTCCTACGGCCACAAGCTCTGGAGATCCTGCCACTAGTCACGGCCAACTTCCACCTGGTAGCCAGATGGTAGCTGAGTGTGCGGAGACCACTGATGGAGGCATCCAGGAGAGCTCAGGATCTGTGGCCACTATCTATATGCTGGCAGGGACACCTCAGAAACCTGAGGGTCCTGTCTGGTCTGTCTTTCGTCGTTTGGGAAACTACCAGAAAGATCAGATGGATCCCAAAGTAAAGAGTGCTATCCCTAAGCCTCTGCGCCGATCTCTGGGTCGGAACCAGGCCAGCGCTGGCTCAGCTCCAGGTGCTGTGCTCTCCCAGGCCATGGAGTCCACCGCAGTTAGACCAGAGGAAACACCCAGAGGTCTGGGAGATGGCATTGAGAGCTCAGGGACTGTCCAGGAGCCAGACGCTGGAGGCAGTTCCCTGGAACAGGATTCCCAGAAGCAGGCGGAAGAGAAGGAGCAAGAGGAGCCCCTGTATGAGAATGTTGTGCCCATGTCCGTGCCGCCACAGCACTGAGGACCTTGGTGAGTTCCCGGGAAGCCTGTGGATGGGGATGCAGGGAGAGCGGGATGCTGAAGCTGCTGTGGACCAGATTGGGCTTTGTGCCTGAAAATGATGCCATAGCTGTGACAGACTAAACAGAAACTCTGCCGTGAAAGAGGCAAGGGTTAGAGGCCAGCTGGTTGTGGGTCTGGCCCTAGGTGGGATTGGAAGGCCTGAGCGGAGACCAAGGTCAGAGGAAGGAGGAGACGGCGACAGGGCTTTTCCTCCATTGTTCTGAATTCTGTCCTGAGACTATTCTTTTCCATCTCTTCAAAACATTTTTTTTTTCTGAACTGGAAAACAACCTAAATGTTTGATGATAAAGATTGATTAAACAAATATTTCTTTTAGAAAATTAATTAATTAATTTATTTGGGGGGAGAGTGTGTACCACAACCTGCCCGTGGAGGTCAGTGGTCAATTCTCGGTGGTTCCTTCATCACCTCATGAGTCTAGAGATAGAACTGGGGCCTGTGACCTAAGTGGTTCTAACCATCGCACTAGCCATCCTTTTTTGAGGCAGGGTCTCTCTTACAGCCCGAGCTGCTCTCAGACGTGCTCTGTGGCTGAGATTGCCCTTGAGTTTATGATCCTCTTGTCTATACTTCCCCAGTGCTGGCTTGAACCACCTGAGTTGTCTGTTTTCACAGAGCTCCATGCATGGTTAAGCAAGCATGCTACCAAGCGAGCTACACATCAGCTCAGCCGAACAAGAGATTTCTTATGGTTGGTTTCTACACAGAGGCTAGATACGTTATTCAAAAATATGTGCTAGGCAGATCTGGAGAGATGGCTCAGGGGGCGAGAGCTCTGACTGCTCCTTCAGAGGAGCTGGGTTTGCTTCCCAGCAACCACACGGTGACTCAAAGCCTGGCCTCTTGAGGACATCAGGTGTGAAGTTGCTTACAGAACACTCATGCATGCAAAACACACATACATATGAAATACCCTTAAAGATTTAAGAACTTGGCAGGTGAGAGTATAAAGTCACTAACAGGTTGGAGAGCACAGAGCAGTTCCTGCCATCCATGGCTGTTTCTTTGGTGCTGGAGACCGGGCACAGGCTCTTACTCCTACTCGGCAAATTTTTTTTTAATGCCAGACTGTGATGGTGCACGCCTTTGATCCTAACACTTGGGAGGCAGAGGCAGGCAGATCACTTGAGTTTTGAGGCCAGCTTGGTCTACAGAGCGAATTCCAGGACAGCCAGGGCTACACAGAGAAACCCTGTCTCAAAAACAAAACAAAACAAACAACCTAACTTAAAAGATCATTTGCTGCTTTTGAGGAGGACCAAGTTTGCTTCCCATCTTGGCAACTCTAGTTCCAGGTGACTTACATACATTTAGTCAGAACACTTGTAAACTTTAAAAAAGATATCTTTGGGGGCTGGTGAGATGGCTCAGTGGGTAAGAGCACCCGACTGCCCTTCTGAAGGTCTGGAGTTCAAATCCCAGCAACCACATGGTGGCTCACAACCATCTGTAACGAGGTCTGACTCCCTCTTCTGGAGTGTCTGAAGACAGCTACAGTGTACTTACATATAATAAATAAATTAATTAAAAAAAAAAGATATCTTTGGCCGGGCAGTGGTGGCACATGCCATTAATCCCAGCACTTGGGAGGCAGAGGCAGGAGGATTTCTGAGTTTGAGGCCAGCCTGGTCTACAGAGTGAGTTCCAGGACAGCCAGGGCTACATAGAGAAACCCTGTCCAAAAAAAAAAAAAAAAGATAAAAAGATATCGTTGTACTATGTTCATTCTACATTCTAAGGTGGGGTTCTTTTCAGACCTTTGAAGTGATTATTAAATTCTTTCTGTTTTTGAAATAGTCTTGTTCTGTTGCTCAGGCTGACCTGGATCTCAGTACATATCCTAGGCAGCCCTGAAACACAAGGCAATCCACTTGTTCCTGTTCCCCTGAGTGTTGGGATTATAGGTGTGACCTGGCTTACAATCTTTCTTTAAAAACAAAATGAAACAAAACAAAAACCTGGGTGTCAGCTGGGTGATGGTGGCCCATGCCTTTAATCCCAGCACTTGGAAAGCAGAGATAGTCTCTGAGTTGGAGGCAAGCCTGTTCTAAAGAGTGAGTTTCGGGCTGGAGAGATGGCTCAGTGGTTAAGAGCATCAACTACTTTTCCGAAGGTCCTGAGTTCAAGTCCCAGCAACCACATGGTGGCTCACAACCATCTGTAATGATATCTGACACCCTCTTCTGGTACATCGGAAGACAGCTACAGTGTACTTCGACATAATAAATAAATCTTTAAAAAAACAAAACAAACAAACAAAAAACCTAAAGAGTGAGTTTCAGGACAGCCCGGTCTACACAGAGAAACCCTGCCTTTAAAAAAAAAAAAAAAGAAAGAAAGAAAAAGAAAAAAAAAGACCAAATTAGCCAAAAAAAGACCAGGGTCTCACTGGATAACCCAGGTTGGCACTAGCCAGGAACTCTGTGTAGACTGGGCTATGTGCCTGTCTCTTCCTCCTTGGTGCTGAGATTAAATGTGCGCCATCACGCCTGGCTTGGACTCACAATTTCAAATGGGGCAGCAGTCATCCTTCTCTGCTCTCCTCAATCTGACTGGCTTTCTTTACTTTTTGTGTGCGGTACACACATACATATATGTATGTGTATACATACATACATATATGTGTGCTTCTTACACTTTTCCTGGCCTCTCTTCTGATGGCCTATTGAGCCTTGTGTTGTTTTCATGTGGCAAGGCTGTCTTCCTGACTTATTTCTTTAAGACTTGCCAAAAGTCCTGGAAGTCTAGCCTGGGCACTCTCAATTTAAAAAGAAGAAGAATAAAGGCTGAGCTAGCGGGGCCGGATCGAGAAGGAAAATAAATAAATAAGGGCTGGAGAGATGGCTCAGCGGTTAAGAGCACTGGCTGCTCTTCCAGAGGTCCTGAGTTCAATTCCCAGCAACCACATGGTGGCTCACAACCATCTGTAATGGGGTCTGATGCCCTCTTCTGGAGTGTCTAAAGACAGCTTCAGTGTACTTACATATAATAAATAAATCTTTAAAAAAAGAAGAATGAGAAGGAAGAGGAGAAGGAGTGGTAGTTTCATCTCAACAGGACTCAAGGACTTCTTGTTTCATTTGAACAAGCCACCTAGCCCCTCAGTTTTTCATCTGGAATGTAAGGATAACGGCTGTATCCAGGGCAGTTGTAGGGATGGAGTAGTAGCATGCAGTGTAAAAGCACCCAGTGCAAGTTCAGCCATCAGTAAAGGCAGTTATTATTGATCCTATCCAGCACCCTGCGATCTTCTGTCCTTGAACCTGGTGCTTTTCACTTGCTCATGTGTTTTCCTTCCAGGACTCATATTGGGCACCTAGGACTGAGGCATGCCTGCCCCCAAGAAATTCAGAGCCAGCGGGAAATGGGGATACAGATTATAAGGCATTACGGTCAGCAGACAAAGAAAGCAAAAGGCAATATAGAGAGTGGCCAGGGAAGGCTTCCCAGAGGAGGTGCTGCCCAAGGGAGGGTCACTAGCGAGAGCAGCACAAAGCCAGAGCCACAGCAGTTCCCCAGAGGGGAGCATCCAGTGGGAAATGGGGAGGAGGAAGCAGCATGGTCCAGTCAGTTGGGGAACTTGAACTTTATCTTGAAGAACAAGGTAAAGAGTTTCTGCGGGATCTAGCAATAGGTCAGGTTTATCAAGGTCAGGTTTACATTTCCCACAATTCACTGCGGGGTAGATATGTGATGCAGAGATTGATGGATGAGTAGTTGTGTCCCAGGGACAGAAATGGGCAGATAAGATAAACAGGACACCAGGTTATCCTGGTGCAGTGGGGGCAGGGGAGGGGCAAGGCTCACAGTAGATAACATTAACTATTGTGTTAAATGTTTAGTTCACAGTGTCTAACATCATTACATGTTAGTAGCTCAGTAGGGTGCCTTTGAGCCCCCTAGCACGAGGCGGCAGAGGGCAGCCTGGATTACATAGCCAGTTCCAGGATGGCCAGAGCTACATAGTGAGATCCTGTCTCAACACTTCCCCAGACACACACACAGACACACACAATCTGAGGGAGAAGGGGGCACTATTTATTTGAAGAGGGGGAGGGAACATTTTAGATATATGTCTGGAGAAGGTCCTCAAGCAGATTGCTTAGGAAAAGGATTGAAGGGCTTAATCTATTGGCAGATAGTAGGTCCAATTTGGAGCTTATGAGATTTCTGCACAGTAGGTCATCAGGCCCCCAAACCCACCAGCAAGCCTAGACCAAGTCTGGGAGAGCATGCACTAGCAGAATGGCTGGCGAAGGTTCTGGGCACCAGGGGGCGCACTCGAGCTGAGGGAAGCTGAGTCAGGCTGCTGGGGACACCCTTAGCTCTAAAGCAAGCCGGCTCTTGAAGTGTGGAGAATCTGAGGGATACCGAGTGTTTTCTGAGGGGAGGTTAGTGCCTCTCGTCAGGGAGACTCGGACGGACAGCCAAATCTTTCGTGCTGAGGCTCCATTCCACGTCCAAGCAGGTCCTCAGAGCAGCGCAGCTCCGCTGATGATACAGAAAGGACGGAGCTCTTTGGACCCCTAGTGATCTATCGCGCTCTCCAAAGTCAGACTTAGACTAACTAGGTGCTCGGGATTGCTCACAGCATGAAGAAGGGTGGACGAGAAAGTGTGCCAGCCACATGAAAGAGTCGTTTGGGAAAGTGGGAGGGCAGGGCATGCCAAGGTGACCGGCCTGAACACTGACCGGTCTCTGAAGGCACCGAGAAAAGAGGGCGCGGGATGGGGATGGCGACAACTGGAGGACCAGGGGCTCTTAGTCCAAAATCCTGACTACAGACCCTTAAGGGACACCGATTAAAGACCAGGCAGGAGGCACCTGATTCCAGGCAAGGACCCGGTGAGTCGGGAGATCTAGCAGGGATGCGGTAATTATGCCACGACCTGGGTCGGGGTGTTCTGATACCCGTAGACAGCGCCTGGATAGGACAACGGGGGCTAGGCAGCGAGGAGCCCGGACACAAAGCCCAAGGAGCAGGCCGGGAAACAGCACAAAAGGGCGGTAATGGCCTGCGGAGTTGGAGCATCCGGCCCTGGTTCTCTCCGGGCGAGAACGGTGGTCTATACTGCGGGCCGAACCGCACGGTGCTTGGAGCCCAGCTCGCTGTGGACCAAGACTCCCTGAAACGCTGACCCATGAACTTGACAAGGAAGAGGGCAACGAGAAGGGCGTGGGGCGATGCCCGCGGCGGTCACCGGGTCGAGGGGCACTCCAGTTTAACTGGGTAGAGCTGGGCCTGCCCGAGCCGCCCCCCAGCCCCCCCATTCCTCTTGTTTGTCTCCAAGTCCGGCCGGAACCGGCTTCTGCTCGCCGGGGGGCGGGTGGGTAGCTGCTGATTGGCCGACGCCTGTTTCCAGCCCCACTCAGCCAATCAACGGGCGGCAGTGTTTTTCATCTTAGGATAGGAATAAAAGGGCTGGAAATAAAGGGGACAGAAAAGGCGCCGGGCGGGCCCGATACACACTGGTAGGAGCCGGGTGAGCTGGACTCCCAGGATCCGGGTCTCAGACGAGGGTGCGAGAACCTGAAGCCGCTCGCAGGCAGGGGTTGGAGGGAAGGTGCATACTTGTCAGAGGGACGACACCGGGAGGGAGACGTAACGAAAAAGGCCAGGAGGACAGAGGGACGGGATCCGCTTCTATGGAAACGGGCTAATCGCCGGGGTAACAGCCCGACACGGGGGTCGCGCGGTTGGCTCGCGCCGCCGGTTTGAACCGGCTTCGCCTCTCCCATGCGGGGTTCGCGTGGCGGTAGCGCCTAGCGACCTAAACACTAACCAATGGCGCGGCAGTTCCTGTGCGGTCCCGCCAATGAAAGCGCCGTGGGCGGGCCGTTTCGGGGCTCCCTGTGCTGATTTTGTGGTTGAAGGAACAAGCACTAAGGAAGGGTCTCGAGTGCGGGCGGGCGGGAGCCTGTCAGGGTCCCTGGGAGTGGCAGCTCTCAGGTGAGCCTCTGCTCAGGTGACCTTACTACGAGCTGCCTCCCTTTCCGGCCCCCAAAGTGGCTGTTCAGTCTTGCTTGGGATCAGGACCCGCTCCACGTCCTTGAGCATAATTAGCCCTTTTCCAGCTGCCATGCCTCAGTTTACCTCCGAGTGAACTAAGGGAGAAGCCTTTCCTCTTGGCCAGCGGGGCTCCACTGTGGCCTAAGGTAGCGTTACCAGGTAGCTGCGGGTACGGGGTGGCCCAGGTCCCTGACAGGGCTAGGGTTCTTTTCTTTTGCGGCGGGCACCTATAGCCTGGGCTGCAAGGGACTGACAGGCTGTGCGCCAGCGGCTACACGGGTTGGGTAGAGCCACCGCTGAAGCTGAGGTCTGCGCGCAGGTGTCTGCAGAACCGGAGCCCGACCACCGCCACACCGCACCATGGCGCCCACCCTGGCCACTGCCCATCGGCGCCGCTGGTGGATGGCCTGCACCGCTGTGTTGGAAAACCTCCTTTTCTCCGCAGTCCTCCTGGGCTGGGGTTCGCTGCTCATCATGCTCAAGTCCGAGGGCTTTTACTCCTACCTGTGTACGAAGCCAGGTGAGATGGGCGCCTCGGTCGGGGGCAGGTTTCTGGAGTGGGTCTTTGGGAGAGGGCGGTTGGTGGTGAAGATGTAAGCCAGCTATGCCTGCTTGCTGCACAGCGCCTCTAAGTGCCAAAAAGCCCATTTGATCCTCATCCAGCTCTCTGGGTGCGTATCATTATCATCGTCCCTGTTTGTGGATGGAGAAACTGAGGCTGGGACAAGTCTTCCATTTGCCCAAGCTGTAGACTAATAGACTAATAGACTCCTGCGTGCAGTCAGGAACGTTGCTGGCCTTCTGGTCTTCCAGGGCCTGCAGCATTGCTTGCCTTGCAAAAAAAAAAAAAAAAAAAAAAACATGTGTAAGAAAGAGGAACTCTCATAGGCCGGGGTGCAGCAGGAGAGAGGAAGTGGCTTCGCCTCCACCCGAAGGAAGGTTCATCTAGACCTACATGTTTTTAAGTCAGGCCATTATGGAGTCCCCTTAAAGGCTTGCCAAGATAGAATTTCTTGTCTATTTTTGCTGCTTTATGATTCTCCAAAGGCCATTTCCTCTCCTGAACTGTGAGAACATCTCAGTGGCTTTCAAAACATCGTAGGGAGGAAGAGGAAGGGAGACAGTGGTAGAAGGATGCTTAGACTCTCCAGGACAGACTGCAGGCAGGCTGAGGCTGGCCCACACTACCCCCACCCTTCCTTCTGCCACTCCTGTCTTCATACCCTGGTTGCTGTAGGGTCATCAGTGGGGCCGAGTCAGCTGCCATCCTCTCCCCTTCTTAGGCATCCTTGGTAAGAACTGCTTCTTGCCTTTGTCTCTTGTCTCTGCCCCACCCCGTACCCAGGCTTGACTCTGTAGGTCACTGCTGGCATGTCTTTTTTATTTCTAGAGTCCTATTCATTTACTTTTTTACTTTAAATTTTTTCTTACATTTTTTTATTCATTTATGGGGGCCACAGAACTGGATGACTGACAGAGGACTGCTGTCGATGACAGAGGACTGCTGTCGATGACAGAGGACTGCTTTTGGTTGTTGACACTCTTTTTCCACTATGTGAATTTATGAGGTCAAACTCAGGTTGACAGACTTGGTGGCAAGAGGTTCCACGCCCTGAGTGTCATCTCTAAGAAGTGGGCTTGCTATTTATTTTATTTTATTTTCAAAATAGGGTTTCTCTGTGTAGCCCTGTCTGTCCTGGAACTCAACCCCTAGACCAAACTTGCTTCAAACTCAAGGATCTACCTGCCTCTGCCTCTTGAGTCCTGGGATCAAAGTGCACCATTATTGCTGGGCTCTCAAGAATTTTTTTTTCCCTGAGACAAGGTTTCTCTGTGTAGCCTTGGCTGTCCTGGAACTCACTCTGTAGACCAGGCTGGCCTCGAACTCAGAAATCTGCCTGTCTCTGCCTCCTAAATTCTAGGATCAAAGGTGTGCGCCACCACTGCCCGGCTCTAAAAATTTTTTTGTCTGTAAGGTTGTTTGGTCTTTTGTTCTTCACAAAGGATCTTGCTATGTAGCTGAGGCTAGCCTTTAATTTGTAATAATTCCATCTCATTCTCCTAAGTGGTGGGCTGACAAGCCTATACTGCCTCACCCAGCCTCTCATTCTTAGCAGGAAGGGAAAGCCTTGGACCTGCTCCCACTGCCTGGACCCGAGTCAGTTAGTCTTCACTTCCCTTCTCTGATCTGCCCAGAGGATCCTTAGTGTACAGAGCTTAGCAGGAGAGGAGAAAGGTGGGAGAAAGGGAGAGACCAAAGGCCACCTGGGAGAGGGCAGAAAGCCTATCATTTATAACCAACCTTTAGCCTTTAGCACTCAAAAATGTTTCCTAATAGCCTAAGGTTTCTTGGCAGGTCTTTCCCCACATCAGCAAGAAATCTTGAGAGACTGAGAGTCAGACCTTGTTCCCTGACCAAGCTTTCTCTTTTGCTTCTGGGATGTCAGGAGATTAAAGGCCCCTCTGAAAGGAACAGGTGGGAGTGTTGGCTCTCTTTTGTGCCTTTGTTACAGGATACACTGGGGATTTAAAAAAACAGAAAGAAAAAAAAAAAAAACATCAGCCTATGGCAAAGCTTTTACTACCTCATCCTGAGGTCAGATTTTATCTCTTCTCTTCTCTTCTCTTCTCTTCTCTTCTCTTCTCTTTTTTCTTTTTTTTTTTTTTCTCTTTTTCTTTTTTTCTGACTCATGGCACTGGTGACATCAGATTGTCCACTTTTATACAATCTCTCGGACGGCATGGGCGCCCTGGGGCTGGAAACTGTTTTCCTGGGGAGACGCTGTCTTCTTCCTTCCTTTGGGTGAGGGGAGTCCAGGGATTTCGCCAGCCGAGCGCTGAGTTGGTATTTAAGCCCTTGAGAGACTTGAAGGTCACTCCCACAAACCAGAGTGAAGGGGAAAGGGTCAGGATCATGGGTTGAACATCAACTTCTTATGCCGTGCCTTTGCTCCTGTGTCTGATTTGGGCTTTTCTGATTATCTGGCAAACGCGCTGACCTAGCATCCTTAGCTGGGGAGGCCTGCTGATTCTACACAGCTTATCTCTCCAGCCTCCTGGCTGTGTGGAGTCCCGGGAACCTGTTGACTTTTGGGGCCAGAAACCTCTGCGCTTCCTTGACTGGGAGTGTCTGGTAAAGCTAAGGTCAAGGTTTGCAGTGTGGCCCAACATCGTCAGCCCTGGTGCATGGCTAAGTGGATCGCTTTAGGCCTTTAAAGAGCTGACCTGTATACAGCTGATGGAGAGTCGAATGTCACAGCTTTTTGTTGTCTTTAAGATTGATGGTGTGAATTCGTTCCCCAAAGGAAATTTGCCTGAACCTGTTGAAAGGTTTGGGACTCTAGCCAGAATCGGGCTACAGACACGTTGTGGTGTGGGTTCCAGTTTGGTGGTGTGGAGAGAGGAAAGGAGTCCCTTACCTCTGTGGCCCGGCAGCTTTGCTTTTTCTGTCTCAAGGGCAGGGGCTCGGGAGCTGGGCCTGGGCAGTTAATGAGTTTTGTGTAATAATACACTCCTGGTAATGGCAACTAGAGACCTCTCTTGTCCTTCTGGTGTGGCAATTGAGTGTGTAGTCTGGGAAGAGTGGGGTTTTTTCCCAGGCTAAGTCCCTTGGCTTCTATATTCTATGACCACCATAGAATTCACCTGACATGACCTCTTCCCTTGGTTTGTTGTTGTTGTTGTTGTTCTTTGGTGGATTGGGGGTTGTTGTTTTTGAGACAGGGTTTCATCATACAACTCTAGCTGGCCTGGTATTTGCTGTGTCGATCGGCTTGCCTCTGCCTCTTTGAGCCTGGTGGTGTGGGGGGCATGGAATTGGGAGGGGAAGTAAGACCAACCATGGGGATCAGGTTGTGCCCAAGTTGCCCAAGTGGGAGACCTCCCTAAACTTTTTTTTTTTTTTTTTGGTTTTCCAAAACAGGGTTTCTCTGTGTAGCCCTGGCTGTCCTGGAACTCACTCTGTAGACCAGGCTGGCCTCGAACTCAGAAATCCGCCTGTCTCTGCCTCCCAAGTGCTGGGATTAAAGGCATGCGCCACCACTGCCCGGCGACCTCCCTAAACTTAAGGCACAAGCTTAGAGGGTAATGAAGGCTGAGCTGGTGTTGGGAGAGAGCCAGAGTGGGATACACCTACACCTCAAAGGGGAAGACAGAAAGGACTGGCGCAGAAGGGAGCTAATGATTGTGCAGGTGGAAGGGCTGGGCAGCAAGGAAAACTGGATTTTATTCCCAAGGCCTGAAAGAAGCCCAGGAGGCAGAGGGCTGCCAGAATCCAGTGAACCTCTCAGAGGCTTTTGTGAATGCTGAGGGCTTGCTACATGCTGGGTGTGAATGTGGGTGGACTGAGGATCGAAGACAAAAAGTTCCAGGGCCCCTGCTAGACTTCAGCCTAGCTCTGAACAGGATCTTAGGTGGGCCATGCTATGTGTGTGCCTGTGAATGCTCTCACATCTATGGACGTGTGTGTGCAAGTGCAAGTCGGTGCCAGGATTCTTCTTCAGTCACTCTCTAGTCCCCACTCCCCACCTCCCCACCCTAGATAGGGTTTCTCTGTGTGTTCTTGGCTGTCCTGGAACTAGCTCTGTAGACTGGGCTGGCTTCGAACTCGGCCTGCCTCTGCCTCTTGGTGCTGGGATTAAAGGCGTGTGCCCCACCTGTCGCCTGCTCCATGGGCACTTTTTATTTATTGAGGCAGGGTCTCTTACTGAGCTCAGAGCTCACAGCTTTTCCATGGGTTCTGGGGATCAGACACCAGTGCTCAATGTTTGCATTCTCTGGCCTCGGTTTTGTGTCCCTGACAGCAAGAAGCAAGACTCTCACCACTCTCTGGAGGACTCACTGTGTAGACCAGGCCTCTCTGGAGGACTCACTGTGTAGACCAGGTCTCTCTGGAGGACTCGCTGTGTAGACCAGGCCTCTCTGGAGGACTCGCTGTGTAGACCAGGCTGGCCTCGAGCTGCCTCAGCCTCCGGAATGTGGTGATGACAGTTGTGAGCCACTTCCCTGGACTTGGACTTGGTTTAACTTCTCCCACCCCCTGTTTGTTGGTTTATTTATTTTTTTCAGTGCTAGGGATTAAACGCGGGGCTTCACACATGCCGGTTCTACCACTTAGCTACACCTTTATTTAGCTCACCCCTAGTTTATTTTGAATTCAGAAAAAGTCCAAAAGAAACAGTGAGGGGGATAAGAGCTTGTACCCACAGCCTCTAAGAATGTCTCACAAAGTGTACCCTTGGCTGTCCCCACCACGCTCACCCTCTCATGACCTGGTTTCCCTTCCTGACATCTGTTGGCCTATTTTGTCTTAGTGTCTCATGAAGGTCCTATCTGCTAGGGTTGGCTTTCCATGCCTTTGTGAGGGAGCGGAGGGACAGCCCCATTCTCACCAGGCGATAGGAAGAGCCTCTGGTGGTGCCCAGCTCTTTCCCAGCTTTGTTCTCTTGGCCTCTCTAACCCATGGGGACGAGAACATCACCGTCAGAGTCTCTGGCTCTGACAATCTCCATTCGAGCCAGGCTCCACAAGACCTTCCACAAGATGCACACCTGCTCCCTAATGCCACGTGCCATGTGTGGAATATGGGATCAGACTGAGACGGCACTTGGTGGCCTTTTACAGAGCACAGGGGCCAGTACCCACAGGCTGCCTGCAGGAGGCTGCTGCTGCTGGGACCTCCATGAGAGGGCTGGCCCAGTGGTACTCACAGTCAGGCCTCCTGCTTGCTCTGTGGCTCAGGCGACCTCTCACCCACATCTCTCCTGCTGGGCTGACATGCTGCTTCCTGTTGCCGGATAGACTAAGGATGGAAGAGAGGCAGGGGATGCTGGGGCAGGTACCCTCAGGAGGGCTGGCCAGGGGTCAGCACCGTGGAGGGGAGGGGCTCAGGCAGCAGCCAGAGAAAGGGCTGCTGAGGAACTTAGGGGGTGTCTCCATCTGTGGGCCTCTTTGTTTCCTTAGCACTATCAGGGAGGTGTTCTGGAGTTCCCCACTCTCTTTGTTTGTCTGGGGTGAGAGGAGGACTCTCTCTGACCCTAGAGAAGTCAAGGGGAGCCCTGAGTGGGGTCACAGAACCCTCATGCCTCCTCTGCCTTCTCTGTTGAGATTTTGTTTGTGAGGGGCCAACAGTACAGGGCATTGTTCTCCCTTCCGGGCTCTGGCAGCCGAGTCCTCTTCTCAGCACACTGGCACACCAGTTTCTTGCCTGTCTTCTTGTTTGCCCTCCCTGGCCGGGCTAGCCCGGGCTGCTCTGACCACTTCATGGTGGCACCTGTTTAATAAACAGGTGCAGGGGAGATCCAAACAGGCTGGCCTGAGCTGGGTTGGCGCTGGCTTCACTCTAGACTGAGCAGGGGACACCGTGGGGCTTGACACTCCTAGTGTTGGTCCCTCTCCTGGCTTTCTGTGGCCAAGTGGGAGGAGAGAAGACAGGAGCAGCCTGGGTGTGAGTGGGCGCCAATTGGGACCGAGATGATGTGTGTGACTGTTTATTGTTAACAGAAGTCTAGGCTCCTGGAAGGAGCTTCCTCCCTATGTAATGGACACTCAGACTCCCCAGAGAAAAGAGGCCCTAACTAGTCACCTAACTCCCAGGTCACTTGTTGCTAGACATCACTTTCTGAAGGCAAGTGAGCAGAGGCCCCGTGGCCCTGTTGGCAGAGATTTAAGAACAGATACTGGTGGCTTGAAGCATTGGTACCTGCTCCTGGGTGCAGTGACATTAGCATAAATGAAAGAAGGCTAGACACCTTTACTTCCGCTGCAGGCCCTCCCCTCGGAAACCCTGTGTCTAGTTGCAGACTGAACAGACAGCACGTAACTTCAGATAACCCGTCCTCGTGTGCATACTTCTACTGTGTTGGGAGCCTGCCAGCGCCTTGGGATTTAATCTTTTAAATTACGTTCAGTTGTTTGTGTGTGTGTGCACGTGTGTGCGTGCGTGCGCGTGTGAATGAGCATTAACCACAGTGTGCATATGGTAGTCAGTGAACAACTTGCAGGAGTTGGTTTTTTGCTTTCACCGTAGGGTCCAGAGGATCAAACTCAAGCTGTCAGGCCTGGTGGCAAGTGCCTTTATCTGCCTACCCACATCACTGGCCCATTTTAGGATTAAAAATTTTTTTTGTAAAGATTTATGTGTTCAAATGTTTTGCCCAAATATATTGATGTATAGCACATTTGTGCTTGGTGTCATTGGAGGTGTGAAGAAAGCATTGAATCCTTTGGAGCTGGAATTTCAGTGGTTGTGAGCCACCGTGGGGGTGCTGGGAACTGAACCTACATCCTCTGCAAGGGTAACAAGTGCTCTAACCACTGAGCCATCTCTCTAGCTCTTAGCATTTTATTTTTATTACACTGCAATGCTGAGAACTGAATGCAGGACCTGGTGCTGTACCTCTGAGCCACATGTTAGCCAGTGCCTTGGGATTTTATCTTCTGTCCATCAAGAGTTGACAGAAGGGGCTGGTGAGATGGCTCAGTGGGTAAGAGCACCTGACTGCTCTTCTGAAGGTCCAGAGTTCAAATCCCAGCAACCATATGGTGGCTCACAACCATCCGTAACGAGATCTGACTCCCTCTTCTGGTGTGTCTGAAGACAGCTACAGTGTACTTACATATAATAATAAATAAATCTTTTAAAAAAAAAAGAGTTGACAGAAGCTGAACCTGGTAGTGCAGGTCTTTGATCTCAGCACTTGGGAGGCAGAGGCAGGCAGATCCCTGAGTTCAAGGCCAGCCTGGTCAACAGAGTGAGTTCCAGGTCAATCAGGGCTACACAGAGAAACCCTGTCTAGAAAAACAAACAAAAAAAGAAGAGTCATGGATGGAATCTGGGAGGCTCTAGGAGAGAGTGTCTCTCAATAGGCTGTACTGGCCTTGTGCCACCCCCTGCCCAAAAAAAAAAAGAAACCCTCCTTCCTCCCCTGTTCTGTGTCACCAGGAGCTCACGGCTGTTGAAGTAACTGACTGCAGACTCTTGGTGGCCACAGTCAGGTCTCTCAGCAAACAGAGTGCCCTCCTCCACCTGCCCACTGTATCTCACCTGTGCTGGCTGCCCCATCCCTGGATGATGCCGAGGAATGCTCATGGCTGGGCGGAGGCCCTGTCCCCCTACTGCAGGTCCAGTTCCTGTTCTGCTGGCAGGGCGGACACCCGAAACCAGCCTCTCTCCTTCCAGGAGCTGCCTCACACCTGCCAGCCACGGGAACACATGGGACCAGTGGGCTCGGAGAACCCTGCTTGCCATGTGTTTCGGCTGTCAGTGTGGAGGATATGTTGGAAAGGGGATTGAAGGTGGCAAGGACAGGAGTCTGGCCTGAAAGGTTTTGTTTGTGTGAGCGGTCAGGCTGTTAGCCCGTGGCTCTGATCTCCCTAAATCCCTCTGTCTTCAGCTTGGTTCTGCATGTCCTATTTCCATATCCATTTTGATCCTTTTGGCCACTGGTTTCTGGTTCTTTGTTTCCACTCACTTGGTAAACAGCTAAGGGGGTCAGGGCCCACGGAGATGACACTACACAGTAGCCAGAAGACAATTCCTAGCCTAAGACTCAGCCCAGGATGAACTAAGCACACACCCGTACTACCACGTGCTGATCTGGCGCTGTGCGCCTCGCTACTGTTGAGAAGCTGCCATGCTGTTAAACCACCTCCATCTGAGCCCCAGGAAGGCCGACGCTAGCAAAAGCACACATTTGTTATTTGCCGCATGCTCCATATGCCTGTTGGGAGCTCTAGAATGCTGTTGGTTTTTTCTCATCACAGTCCCCAAAGCTCTAGGGGTGTATGCTGTCATTACATTGTGTCTCGTTCACAGATAAGGAAGCCAGCAGAGCATGGTCAAGCCGCATTTCCAAGGATATAAAACAGGAAGCAGGGGAAGGGAAGTTAGAATCTAGAGGCAGGTCGGCCATTGTGGTTAGTCACCCCACGTGCTTTCTTCTTCAGTTACCTTGAGTGGCTCTGAGAGGCCCCAAGCAGGCTTTGTAGACCTCAGCTGGGCTGCCCTGGCAGCCAGAGGGCTGCTACTGGGAGGCAGGGAGGCAGGCAGTCTGAGGAAGAGTTTCTCTGGCTCTTTGGTGGCGCCTCGAAGCTAATCAGTAAGCTTGCTTCTGCAGGATTAGTCAGCACCACCTAAGGAGCCGTACCAGTCCGGTTCCCAGCTTGGCCCCCACCCTGCTTCCTGCCAGTGCAGGACTTCTTGTGTTGTTTTGACCCTGGCTGAACTTTGGTGGGGGCACTTATGTGTGCAACGTATGGCTGATGCAGCAGGCAATGGGTGTCATCGTGGGGGAGGGGGCAGTAAGAGAAGCACCTGTCAGGAAATCAAAAGAAATAACTCTGTGCCATTAACAAAGCAAAAACCCACGCAGGGAGTGTATCTAAGTGGTAGGTGTAGCTTGTCTTACATACGTGCGGGTCTGAGTTCAGTCCCCACTCCCTCAAAAACAGGACGGGAACTCCAACCCTTTGCTTCTGACTTACAGTATATGGTGGTGGGAAATGACATATGGTGTATGCTGCAATTGGGAAGTACAGGCTCAATAAATTTGCCCAGATTAGCTGCGGAAGAACCTGGTGTCCTGGAGCAACCAGCACCTTGTCTTATGCAAGTCCTTCTTACACTGGCTGTGTGTTTCTGTGGACAGAACTACTGAGAATGTTTGAGACAGCCTGTGGCTCCACAGCCAAGGCTAGACCCTGAGCTACTGTTACTAGGTGTAGAGTATAGGATACTCTAGAATGGAAATCACGCTGGCCTTGAATTCTTGGAGATCCATCCCGAGTTCTGGGATTAAAGGCATGCACCTCTACCACCTGGCAGAAATCACATCATTTTTTGAGACAAGGTCTCTCTCTGGAGCCCAGGTGGCCTTGTGTATGTGCATGGGTGTGCTCATGCCCACTGCATGTATGTATGTGCACATATGCACATAAACATGTGGAGACAGCCCTAGGTGGTGTTCCTTTGGGAGCCATCTACCTTGGATTTGTTTGTTTGAGACAAGGTCTCTCGCTAGCCTAGAATTTGCCGAGTAAGGTTAGGCTGGCCAACCACTGAGAGTCAAGGGTCCACTTTTCTCTGTCTCCTCCACTTGACACCATGCTACATGTCCCTCCCCTCCCCTCTCCTTTTCTGTTGAGACACGGTTTCTCTGTAGCCCTGACTGTACTGGAACTTACTCTGTAAACCAGTTGGCCTCAAACTCAGATAGCCTCCCGCCTCTGCCTCCCGAGTGCTGGGATTGAAGTATCCACAGCTTCAACCCTGCTTCATTATGCTTATGTAGTGTATGTGTGTGTGCACGCAGGACATAAGTCAAGGTTAGAGGACGGCTTTTGGGAATTGGTACTCACCTGCTAATATGAGGGTGAGGATCCAATTTAGGTCATCAGGCTTGGTGGCAGATGCCATTACCTGCTAAGCCATCTTGTCCCTCCACCCACCCTCCCTTTCCACACAGGGTCTCTTGTAGCCTAGACTGCCCTCAGACTCCTTATCTGTGGATGACTTTGGCCTCCTGATCCGCCTGCATTCAGCTCTAAAGTACTTACTTAGATAGTAGGCATCTACCCTCCAGTAGAATGAGAATCCTAATCTGGGACTGATGTCGTGTCAAGGCACGGGTGAAACCCTTGAAAGTGTAGACAGGACTGTGTTTTTTGAGGAATGGCTTCTTTATTGAATTCTTTGACTGGTCTCTGGTTTCTACAAATACTGAAAACATCTGCATTAAGGGGTCTGGGTGAACCAGCCACATCTTGTCAGTTGCCAGAGCCTTAAGGCACTCACAGTGAGCTTTGGCTTTCTTGGTGGTAAAATCCCAAAGGCGAGTCTGTGTCTCCAATCTTTGGGGAAGCCTACCTGTTCTCTTTCTTTATACACACAGAGAATGTCACTAACAGCACGGTCGGGGGCAGCGCAGAGCCGGAACCCGAGGAGTTGAGCCTGGTGAATGGCTGGCTCAGCTGTAAGGCCCAGGATGAGATTCTGAATTTGGCCTTCACCGTGGGCTCCTTCCTGCTCAGTGCCATCACCCTGCCTCTGGGCATCATCATGGACAAGTATGGTCCAAGGAAGCTCAGGCTGCTGGGCAGGTCAGTGTGGGATCCGTGAGGGCTGGGTCAGCATAAGTGATGCCTTGAGCTGCATTCCCTGCTGTAGGGAACCTTGGACTGTGGTAGCAGTGCACCATGGGACTCCCTAAATTCCCACCCTGGACAGGATTACTACCGTATCTGGCACAGAATTAGTAGATATCGTGACCCTGCTGATTTCCACATGCGAGCCACAGGACCCTAACTTGTCTTTAATATTAGTTTTGGGGGCCATTTAAAGATGGCTCATCTGGTAAAGACACTTGCCACCAACCTGATGACTTTTGTTCTATCCTTGGAACCTACATGGTAGAAGCTGGAGAACTGACTCCTGAAAGTTCCCCTCTGACCATTATCCTCGTGCCATGGAATGCACACACCAACGCGTGTGTGCACTTACACACACTAAGAAAATAAAAAAGAGCATTGGTTTTCAAAGGCTTCTGGCCTTACACTTTGTCCAGGAAAAAAATAGTCTTAAAATATGTATAAATATATGCAAATGTAAATTATTAATCATGTGTCCTCCTCCTGTGGTGTATGTGTGTGTCTGGTGTGTGTTTGTGTGTGTATGTATATATCTATGTGTATGTGTGTGTGTCTGTGTGTGTATACATATCTGTAGTGTGTGTATGTGTGTCTGTGTCTGTGTATAGGAGGAGGAGAGTTGCTGCATATGAAATTCTACCTAATGTGTGCTGGCTGGGCTAGTGTGAGTTATGTGTATACATGAATTGTAGCCTACATATGTCATTCTTAATAGTATGTGCTTTAAATATAAAGGCTACGATTGGGGCTCAGTAGTAGAGTGCTTGCCTAAAGTGTATGGCCCTGGGTTCTACCCCCAGCACTGCAATAAATAAATAAAATTAATCAATTAATTAAAATGAATGAAGCTTTTGTTTTGTTTTGCGAACAGGGTTTCTCTGAGTAGCCCTGGCTGTCCTGGAACTCCCTTTGTAGCTCAGGCTGGCCTTGAGCTGCCTCCTGAGCACTGAGATCAAAGGCATGTACCACTACAGCCTGGCAAAATGAATGAAATTTTAACAATTATAAGGTGAGGCTGAGGATGCAGCTCAGTAGTGGAGCACTTGTGTAGCATACAAAAGAGCCATGGCTCAAATCTCAGCACTGAGAGCAAGCCCTAATAGATGGCATCCTCCTGCGTCATCTTCATAGCTCATGAGGCATCTCTCCCAGGTCTCCCTAGAACTGTTAAATAATGATTGTAAAACGTTCTGAAGTGACACACAGTAAGTACACCACAGAACTCTATAACAGTAGCAGTTGATAAAATAGTTTCTGTTTGGTTTTAGTGCTTGCTTTGCTGTCTCCTGCTTGCTGATTGCATATGGAGCAAGTAACCCAGACTGTGAGTACACCTTTTCTCCCTTTTTGCCAGAAACTTGAGGGAAGATCCACCATCCACAGGTGCTCACTGGCCCACCTGCTCTTGGATGCTATGTTGGGCTTGGTGTCGCCCGTTTAAGTCAGAAGGGATACGTGTGTTGGCCCTCCTCGTCACTAATCTCGTGGGCGGCTATGGCAGCTTTCCAGCGGTCTGTTGCCTAGGGTTTAGCTCTTTCAGATGCATGCGTAGTAAGAGAATGATTGTCCCAAGCAAAGGTGTGAGAGGTGTTCCCAGGGTGTGACGCTCCTGTCTCATTCCCAAGCCACAAACCCAGTCCTAGACCAGGCCAGCCACAGGACATAGCCTTCCATGGTGCAGATATGGTAGACTGAGCTATCTCCTCTTCCTCCTCTTTTTTTTTCCCTTCAGTCTTGGGGGGATGACCCAGGGCTTGCAAATTCCAGGCAAGCACTCTTATCATCGAGCAAACCGTTCCCAGCACTTGGACCCTTGTGACAGAGATAGCCCAAGCTAGCCCCAAGCCTGCAATCCTTCCTTGCTCAGCCTGAGGGCTGGGATTACAGGCATGATACCTCACACTCAACTGAGCCAAGCCCTCAAGGCAGCTTCGGCCAGTCCTCGACAAACAGCTTAGGAACATCTCCCTTCTGGACCCTGTCCCTTGACAAGGAGTTGAAGGGCTTTGAGAACACCACCAAACTAGGACCTGAATTTCACTAATGTCTTCACCAGCCTCCTCTACTGGTTTTCAGGAAACTGGGGTTTTGTTGTCTGTGAGGAGCTTTTTGTGGCCATTTGATTGCTGCCAGGTTAACAGAAGAGAGTGGGTGTATGTCTTTTCTAGAACTCAGGCTCCACAGGGTAGACAGGAGGGTGAGGGGTTAGAAAGAGAACTCTCTCCAGGTGTCATCGACCCTCAGTGGCCTGTCTCTTATTTTTAGCTCGTCTGTAGCCTTCTCAGCATGGAGCTCTGTGCTGCTGGGTTCCCCTACTCATGCCTTTGTGTCTGCCCACAGCGCTCTCTGTGCTCATCTTTATCGCCTTGGCTCTGAACGGCTTTGGGGGGATGTGCATGACGTTCACTTCGTTAACAGTAAGTACCGGTTTGTTAAGGAACATTTTCAGCCAAGTAAACTGAATTTGGGGCACATTTGTTGGTTTCCAGGTCCTTTCCTTCCATTCACATATATTCTTGCATGTCCCAAGCAGTGTGGGGGCTCTGGTTACAGTGGTCAGACAGCAAAACCAGTCCCCTGGGTTCCAAAGTGGGCAGCTGCGCCTCCCCTGGTGACTTGCAACTGCCTCTGGCCTTGCCTTTGGCATGGAGGATGCAGGTTATTAATCATATATCCAGAGAAGACGGGATCTGTCATGGCTGCTGTCCTGAGGCTCTCCAGGAACTCCAGCTAACAATGCCATTTGTAGACAAACCTATCTAAGAACTAACCAGCCCCAAGCTTGTGCCTAGGGCTGAGTGGCAACATTTGTCGCATTCTTCTTGACTAGGGCACAGATGTCTGCCTAGATAAGTGGAACTGTTCTTGGAACTCTGAGTCTACTCTTCCCAGGGCCTCCGGGATGCCACAAAATGGGTTTCTTTTTAGTCAGGGAGGAGGGTTGGAGGGAGAGCTGAAGGAAGTTAAGGCATAGAAGCCTCTTTGCCAGAGGGAAGACTGCAGACTTGTCCAGCCCCAGCCGGGCAGGAGTATCATCAGGCTTCTGTCAACAGGGCATCCCCCTTCTGTTTACCTGTGAAGGTCTGGGGGTACACCAGCTGCTGTTACTCTTTGCGGTGAAGCCTGGCTCTGATTTTCCATTGTGCTCAAGTCAGGAGTCAAGCTGTTGTTGTCTTCTGTTTCCTTTTCCTAAGCTTTGCTCCGGCAGGGAGGATTAGCTGTGTGGCCCTATGTCTGTGGACACGGAAAGTTCACTACGGTATCTGTTCAGTGAAAAAGGCCCAGCATAGGCAGCCTGAGTGCTGTGCCCTGGGTGTGGGTGTCTGAGACTGAGAGACCCACAGAAATCTGGGGCTCAGTGGCCTCACCTTTGCTGGTGCCAGTAAGGTTTGCTTTGTATCTGTTGGGGCATTTTATTTGTTTGTTTGTTTTAAATCAGATCATTTAAAATAAAAATAGATATATTTTCTATTCTCATAATCCCAGAGGAAAACAAATGTTTAAACAGTGAGAAATATGTTCATACTGTGAAGAGTACACAGATTCCACAGTGTTGTGTAAATGTGAAACAGGAGTCCTGCACAGGCCTGTTTGTTCTTGGACAACACGGCAAACACCAGCCCTTTTTATCAAGATGAAAAATATAAACCTGGCATCGCCCTTGTTGTTGTAGAAATGCTGGACCTCTGTTAGGGCAGATCTGAATTTCAGGGATAGCACTTGGAGATGGTCCTGGGATGTGAGGAGTTTAAGCACCACGATTCAGGATGGTGCTTACTCAGCATGAGGTATGGGATAAATACGGGCTGGGATGTGGCTCAGTGGCAGAGCACATGCCTGGCATGAACATGACTCCCTACCAACCCTAGCACTACATCTATAAAAAGAGAAGAGCTGGGTATGGTGGTATATGCCTGTCATCCCAGCACTTTCCAGGCAGAGGCGAGACAGTTGCTGTGACTTTGAGGTCAGTTTGGGCTACAGAATGAGGCCTTGCCCCTGTTCCCCTGAAATGATAAACAGGAGAGCAGAGCAGAAGCCTGTTCTTGTAGTCCCTAGGATTAGAAGGAGCAGAAGGAGAAGGAGGAGTTCAAGGTCAACCTCAGTTACCTTTCCTCAAACAGTAACAGTATCTATCCATCCTTAGTTACATAGGAGGTTCATGGTCACCCTGGGCTCTACAAGACCATCTCAGACAAAAAGCAAGGGCAGATAGATGAAAAACACTATGTGGGAATTCTGTTTAAGAAATCCTTCAAGCTGGGCAGTGGTGGTGCATGCCTTTAATCCAAACACTTGGGAGGCAGAGGCAGGTGGATCTCTAAATTTGAGGCCAGCCTACAGGCAACTTCCAGGAAGGACAGCCAAGACTACATAAGGAAACCCTGTCTCCAAAAACCAAAAAACCAACCAACCAAACAAACAAACAAACAAAAACCAACCTATGTGTCTCACACCATGTATTTTAGCATCTGCCCTTCAGTAGTCTGTACACATCCATGTCACTCTCTGACTTCAGCAATATCGGTTTGCTTCATGTACACAATGCGTCTCCCATTTCCCTGCCAGTACCTAGAGCTCTGCATTCTTTGTCTTTAGAGCACGCTGTTGTTCAGTCAGTGTTACCCTGTAGTAGAGACAGACTGTGATTCACACAGCGAGTTCCCCACTCACAGACATTCAGGTTGGTTTCCAGTGCTTCTCTTCTTGAACACTGTTGAAATGAACGATCTGTACATGTAGTTCTGCAAAATAAGTTCTAGGAAGTAGAATTTCTGGGCCCCAGGATTAGCATGCTTTAAATTTTAATCTATGCTTTCAAGCCGACTCCTAGACTGGAATCCACTGTCTGCAGTTACAGTCCAGCAACATGTTTGAAAGTGCCTTCTTCATATCCCTCCAAGACTACATCATTGATCTTTAACACATTTTTTACCTGTATTCGTTTGATTTGATTTGTCTGTTGTGTATGTTTGTAGGCACGTGCACATGAAGTTTATGTGGGGCTATGAGGATGGAGGATGGCTTTCTGAGGTGGTTTCCTCAACCATGTGGGTTCTGAGGAATGAACTAACTTTCTCTCTCTCTCTCTCTCTCTCTCTCTCTCTGGTTTTTGTTTGTTTGTTTTTTGGTTGTTGTTTTTTTTTTTCAAGACAGAGTTTCTCTGTATAGCCCTGGCTGACCTGGAACTCACTCTGTAGACCAGGCTGGCCTCAAACTCTGAAATCCGCCTGCCTCTGCCTCCGAAGGGCTGGGATTAAAGGCGTGTGCCACCACTGCCCGGCGGGAATGAACTTTTTTTATTAAATACCTTTTTATACAGTGAGCCCTCTTGCTGGTCCTCTTCTGTCTTATTTATTTTTTTGTTTTTTTAAAGTCTCACTAATGTTGCCATGGCTGGCCTGGCATTTGCTGAGTAGACCAGGGTAGTTCCAAATTCACAGAGTCTGTTCCTGCTTCCTAGGTGCTGGGGCTAAAGGGGTGTTTAAATGTTTCATCCTTTAAAAATTAGGCGGTTTGACACCATAAAAAATGATACATCATAAACTTTTTCTTTTCTAATAAGACATCCATTCTCTTACCTCTTTTATATTGTTATAAGCCCTGCCTGCTTTTGAACTTACCATTTTGCCCAGGCTGGCCTTCCCTCCTGACCCTCCTGCTTTCCCCTCTCAAGAGCTCAGATTACAGATGTATTCCCTGTCCCTGGCCACTGTCATCAGTGTGTCTTTTTATTGAATTGCTTCTTTGTATTGCTTCATTTATCTCATTTTCCTTCATATTGCTTTTTCCTCTTCATACTTTGTAAAACTATCTTTGAAATACAAATAATCTCTCTGTAGGAGTAAAGGGTTTATCTAGGGCCTTGAGATTTCTGTATGGTCCATGAACATGCTCCAGAAAAAATATGCACTCAGACAAGCAACCAGTGTACATACACGTTCTGTTCAGGGGCATTGTGGAATGTCGGTTGCTTTCAGCGTCATCGTGTGTGTGTGTGTGTGTGTGTGTGTGTGTGTGTGTGTGTGTGTGCGCGCGCGCGCGCGCTAGTTGGTACACAGGCACTGTGTAATGCATTTGATAGGAGGGGATCCACCCTTGTAAGGGAGGTATAGGGCTTGTCCTCTGACGTCTTTATCTTGGACCTATATTTTGGGGGTCAATGAGTTGCCACCCCAGGCCAACTCCAAACGTCTGCCTGTTTTTTATAAACAAGGTTTTGCCTGAACTACAACGTGCCAGCTTGCTCATGTGTTGTCTGTGAATGTGCTCCTGCCACAGGGGCTCTTGGGCTGTCATGACAGAGACCATATGGCCCACAAAGACAGAAATGTTTACCGTCTGGCCCTTCATGGAAAAACATTTGCCAACTTTGTGTCTAGAGGCCCCAAGACACTACACTGCTCTCCACCTGAGGACAGAGGGTCAGTACCTCCCGCAGACACTCCCACCCCCAAGTTGTACAGGTTAGGTCTCTAAGCACTTTTAAAGTCACCTTCTTCACCCCTCCCCCAGCTGGAGGAGCTCCCTGGACATTCCTTTGTCCCGTGAGCCTTCTCACGGGACCTGAGAGCTCATGAGAGTCAACCCTGAGAGGGAACAGGAAATGGGTCACCGAGGACAGACTGAGGCTCTTAGGCAATGTCCCTGGGCTGCTGATGCTTTCTGCTGAGCAGAGCTGAATCTCATTCTGACACAGCACGGGCCTTTAAAAAAGTAGAGCCCTCAGGACCAGCTCGCAGACACACAGGCTGGCAGTGCAGTGGCACTTTCTTTCTGTTTGTGACTCCCGTCCATGTTTTCATTTTGGAGACAAAAGAGTTTTCAAGGTTGCCTTTAGAACTCCCTAAATCAAATCCATAAGGACTTTTAAACAGAATGGCTCTGTGATAACCTGGGAATGTCGGGGAATGTGTTGTCAGGGAAACCTTCAATTGGGGACTTTCTCAGGCCCGAGGGCTTTGTATGGCATGGACTGTGGGCTGGTACACTCATTGGTGGAGAAGGGGCCCCAAGTTGGCAAGATGCCTTTTCCTCACAATCCAGAAGGAGGTGTCCCATAGCTTCCCCCACCTCTCACCTCCCACCCTCCCCCCTCACAGAGCCTTGGGAGTCTACACTCTGTCCTCCTCACTATAGTCCTTTCCTCCAGTGTGGAGGTTCCAAGGCTATCCAACTGTCATGGCTGTTTAGCTCAGGTCTCTTGCAGCACTGGGCCTGGGGATCCCAGAGGGAGGAACACGGCAATCCACTGGTGCAAGCACACACCGGTGCTGGAGAGCCTTAGCCTGCCCTGGACATCTGGTCAGCACACTCTGGTCTGTTTGCTCAATGTCTCTAGTTTGTACAGCCCTTTAGTTCGCTCCGTCAGCTGAAGCACAAACATCGGCCAGCGGCTGAGGTGGCGTCTTTGGGCCGACACCCCACAATCCAGGGCCTGGGTTGCTTAGAGATGGGAACAGATGCAGCCAAAATTGTGAACATATCTTTTCCACTTCATTACCCTGACCCTTGTCAGTGTGGGCGGGATGGGGAGTTCTGGTCTGAAACTCTTATGGAAGAGTGGTTACAAAATGTTCAGGGGGAAAAATCTCTCTGTGGGCTTTCCCTATTTTATTCATTGGAGTTTGGCTTTAAACATGAGGAATAAATGACCTCAGGGGAATTAGATTGCTGTGAGTAAGGACCCGAGGGACAGGTGTGGAAGCAAATAGCCCCCTGTGAGCGGATGTGAGGCCAGCAGCCATCCTGCGAAGTCCTATTCTACCAAGTAGAATTTCATCTGCCTCCCTACCTGGAGAGCCTAGGTACCAGGCAGGTAAAACTCTCCCGGTATCAGAGCAGAGCCCACTTAGCCTCTGATTCCCATCCATATCTTGGGAAGCCAAAGCAGTCAGTGGATGGCCATCAGCCTGGGGGATATTGGCCATTTTTTCAGAGGGCTTCTACGTGATAAATTTGCTGCACATGACATGTGCAGAGGTTGACAGGAGGCAGTGGGGGTGTCGCCAGGGATCTGGGCTTGGCAGGTGGAATGGGAGGTGGCAGGGAGAAGGCAGTTTTCCCTCCCCACCCCTGTACCAGTGAAGCGGAAAGGTGACCGCATGGGCCCATGATATGTGCTGAGGGCTGCCTGCTTGTTTCAGTTAGGGAATGGCTCAGCTTTACTGAGTCCACTTGTCCAGACTAGTTCCTGGGTAGGTAGTCTGAACAAGAGAGATGGACTGGATCCTGGCCTATGCAGACTTTTCTGAACTCGGGGTGTATATAACAGGCAGCTGAGGACAAAGCTTATCTCCTTGAAAGGACCACAGACCTAGAATGTCACCCACTGCTTGGCTCTGTGACTTCATTAGAGAGTCAGAGAGTACCCTCATGGTGAATGGATTCAGGAGGCCTTAGATATGAAAAAAGGACTGACATTCATCCTGTCTTTGCCTCTCCTGGGGGTTCCTGTGAAAAGACGCACACATCTTTGGATATCTTAGGGTCCCTAAGGAAGATGGTCTAAACTGTTTTTGGCCATGGCCTCTGGGGATTCTTGTCCAGTGGCCTGAACTCCAGGGGAGGGGCTGCCTGCAGCTGCTGTTTTCCCCTCTGGGAATGTGACACAGCTGGGCCTGTTTATGGTACAGCTGAGGGACTGAGGGAGAGTGAGTCATCTGGGCGAGGGAAGGCCTACCATGAGGCCCAGGAGCTCAGGCACAGAGGACAGGTTTTACTTAGCAGAGTGGAGGCAGCAAAGTGGCTGCGAGAAGAAACCAGGAGCTGGGAGAGGGGCTTAGGCTGCCTCCCCGTGTGTGCCTGGGAGTCAGGAGGCAACCTCTGCGGAGCGGAGCGGATCGTTCCCCCTGGCACCTGTCCCCGCAGCATGGCTCCAGCTTCCTATTTGGCAGCAGAGCTGGTTTTCCCCTCCAGCAGGCCCTCGAGGCCTCACTAAGGCAGTCAGCTTAACACTCAGACAGCACTAACTACATCACCACCATCTCAGCACCATTACATCTGACAGGGCTGGGCAGGGGCAGGAGGATAGAAGACAGAATAAGCAAGGAGAGACAAGACTAGTGAGAGAGGGGACCCAGCTCGGGAAGACAGACACAGGGCAAGTTCGTATACAAGCACACATCCCTGTGCGGAATGGTCCTGGATCACAGGTGTCAGCTGAAGGCAGAATTGAACAGAGGCTGGTAGATCTAAGAGAAGCATGTGAAGGGATAGAAGAATCCACAGTGAGCGGAATCAGACAGGATGCTCAATAAAGAATACCCGAGGAAAGAGACAACATTTGAGGGGAAGTGACTTGAGATCCAAACAGCAAGAGTTTCGAATCCTAAGATTGACCTTGCCCAGCTTGAGGGAGTCTTTTGACCCTTAAATGTTTTGTGTAACTCAGGCTGGCAGGGGTGACCATGAATTTCTGATCCTTCCTCCCTCCACCTCGGGAGGGGAGGGCTGGATTACAGGTACGCACCACATGCCTGGTTTAGACTCTGAAAGTTTTGTAAGTGGTGAATGGGCAAGGAACAGTTGCTTTCAGGATTTTAAAGATATAGAAAGCAGGTGCTAAAAATAGTTGCTATTAGTATACATGCTCTTTACTGGGAAGGAAATCTGACCACACTGCTCCCGAGCCAACCCGTGAGGGAAATCTCCTGCAGGCAGGCCGGCCTCCGGCTTTGGAAAGAGGAGAAGGACCCCGCCTGAGGGAGAGAACACAATTAGTGTTACCACTTAGGTACGAGTAACCAATACCACCAGGAAACTTTCCCTGCCTTTCTGAGTCTTACCCTCTCCTGAGCCCTCTGACTATTGCTGGGATGTTTATGTTTTGGGTTTCCTTAGTCAAGGTCAGCCTCAGGCTCCTTGCTGAGCAGTTTTGTCCAGTATAAGCCCTGGTAGCCCTCAAGCCAAAACAGGCGTGGACTATCTTGCCCTCTCTCTTTCCCACAGTTTTTGAAACAGAGTTAAATTATTTTAACACAGACTGGCCTCATGCTTCTAATTCTCCTCCTGTCATTTCATAAGTGCTAGGACTACAGAAATGTGCCACTGTACCCAGCTTCATTACCTATTTGAAATATGTCTTTTTGTTTTTTTGGTTTTTCGAGACAGGGTTTCTCTGTATAGTCCTGGCTGTCCTGGAACTCACTTTGTAGACCAGGCTGGCCTTGAGCTCAGAAATCCTTAAAAAAAAATTAAGAGCAGGGTGGTGGTGGAGCATGACTTTAGTCCCAGCACTTGAGATCAGCCTGGTGTACAGAGCAAGTTCCAGGACACCCAGGGCTACACAAAAACTCTGTCTCAAAAACAAAATTATACATTAAGAGGAAATTAGATGACAAAGAAAAACATACTTATATGTGGTCATACAGAATGCCTGACTTTTATTTTTAATATATTTTTACTAATTTTTTTAGTTTGGTATACAAAATAGTAGGTCTTATTAGGACATGCTCATATGCACATGTAACTGTGCCTCCTCTGGCTTTCCTCCTCATGTCCTTCCTCCTCAAAAACCCCTTCCAGTGCTACAGACTAAACCTAGGACCTCACACGGTATGCGAGGATTCTACCACTGAGCCGACTCTCAGACCACAACTGTCTTTACGAGTGAATCTTTGTAGAAGGCTTAATTCGTCTTTTTTCCACCCTCCATCATCTAGATTACTTTGAATTAATTATCAGTAATTAATTCTATCCATATATGCAACTAAAGTGTGTGGTACTGAGTGCGGATGTGGGCTCTAGCATATGCCAGGCAAGTATGCTTTGAAGCAAGAGTGTTGGTGGAGTGGCTAGTGTTGAAGGTGCACACACTGTTGGTGGGGTATCAGCTGGCACATCTCTCCTGTAAGACAGTTTGTCGGAGTATGGTAAATCCTAGAAAGTGCATTCCTTTCCCTTAGCAATTCTTGCTTTGCTGCGGGGATTTTCCTTGAGATGGCAGACACCTAACCTCCCCTTCATCCTGAAGACTCGTCACTGAGCTGTGGGAGGCGGTTTCATGCTCCAGATCTAGCTGCTTTAGGAGGCTGAGGCACGAAGACCGTGAGTTCAAGGCCAGCACAGCTAATTTTTTTCTGTTTTTCTGAGACAGGGTTTCTCTGTGTAGCCCTGGCTGTCCTGGAACTCACTCTGTAGACCAGGCTGGCCTCGAACTCAGAAATCTGCCTGCCTCTGCCTCCCAAGTGCTGGGATTAATGGAGTGCACCACCACCGCCCAGCCCAACAGCTAATATTGTAAGACCTTGTTTTCTAAGACAAATTAGTCAGGTCTGGCAGTACAGGGCCTGTAGTCCTAGTGACTTGGGAAATTGGGGTTGAAAGATCTCTAAGTTAAAAAAGCCTACCTAGGCTGCAGAGTGAGTTCGAGGCCAGCTGGGACAAATCAGTGAGACCCTGGTTTAAAAGGAGAAGGCAGGCTGTAGCTGTACCTCTGTGGTAAAGCACTTGCCAAACCTGTGCACAGCCTTGCGTTACAGTTCTAGTACTGAGCCCCATACCCCACGACTGAAATCATTTTATGAATAAATACAAAAAGACTTAGGGTCTAAAACCAGAGACCTGGTTTCCTAAATTATAGACCATCCAGGTAAGCAAATAGTAGGCAGTCATTTCAGATTGTGTCAGGAAGGAAGAGGAAACTGTTTAGAAAACACTTTATAATAATATATCAGGTTAGAAGGGAAAAGGTGACGCATGCCTGTAACCCTAGTTCTTAGGAGGTAGTGGAAGAGTTATCTCTCCAGCCCCTAATAGCAAGTTTGAAGCTAACCTGGGCTACGTGAGACCCTATCTTAAAGATAAAAGCAGGGCTGGTGAGATGGCTCAGTGGGTAAGAGCACCCGATTGCTTTTCCAAAGGTCCAGAGTTCAAATCCCAGCAACCACATGGTGGTGGCTCACAACCATCTGTAACGAGATCTGACACCCTCTTCTGGTGTGTCTGAAGACAGCTACAGTGTACTTACATGTAATAAATAAATCTTAAAAAAAAAAAAACAGTGTGGAGGGGCTGGAGCGATGGCTCGGTGGTTAAGAGCTCTGGCTGCTCCTCTAGACGTCCTAGTTTGATCCCCAGCACCCACATGGCAGCTCACAACATCTGTAACTCCATTCTCAGGGATCCAACACCTTCTGACCTCCTTAGGTTCCTACACACATAGACATACTTGCAGGCAGAGCACCCATACACATAGAATAAAATAAAATACTAACCATGTGGTAGTGCATGCCTTTAATCCCAGCACTGGAGTGGCAGAGGCAGGCAGATCTACATGAGTTCAGGGCTAGGGCTGCTATACAGAGAAAACCCTACCTTGAAGGAAAAAAAAAAAATGAAGAGGAAAAAAAAGGTTAGTTGGATACAGTGTTCAGTCCTGTAGTCTCAGCTGTTTGAAAGACCAAGGCAGGAAAATTACCTGAGCCCAGGCGTTCAAGACCAGCGCGGGCAACATAGTGCAACTACTTTTATTTTTTGGTGGTGCACAAACACTTTTATTTATTTATTTATTTATTTATTTATTTATTACATGTAAGTACACTGTAGCTGTCTTCAGATGCACCAGAAGAGGGCATCAGATCTCATTACGGGTGGTTGTGAGCCACCATGTGGTTGCTGGGATTTGAACTTCAGACCTTCGGAAGAGCAGTCAGTGAGCTGAGCTATCTCACCAACTACTTTTAAAAAAGGAAAAAGTTGGGCTGGTAAGATGGCTCAGCGGGTAAGAGCATCTTCAGAAAGTCCTGAGTTCAAATCCTAGCAACCACATGGTGGCTCACAACCACCCATAACGAGATCGGACGCCCTCTTCTGGTGCATCTGAATTCAGCAAGTTTGAAGCTAACCTACAGTGGTTTGGTTTGGTTTGGTTTGGTTTTTGGTTTTTCGAGACAGGGTTTCTCTGTGTAGCCCTGGCTGTCCTGGAACTCACTCTGTAGACCAGGTTGGCCTCAGAAATCCACCTGCCTTTGCCTCCCAAGTGCTGGGATTAAAGGTGTGCGCCACCACTGCCCGGCTACAGTGTACTTATGTATAATAATAAATAAACCTTTGGGCTGGAGCAAGCAGGAACTAAGTGAGTGGGGCTGACCAGAGCAAGCAGAGGTCCTAAAAATTCAGTTCTCAACAACCACATGAAGGCTCACAACTGTCTGTACAGTTACAGTGCACTCACATACATAAAATAAATAAATAAATCTTTAAGAAAAAAAAAGGAAGTCTCTAAAGCAGTATGTTGGGCTGGTGAGAGGGCTCAGCGGATAAAGGTGCTTGTTGCCAAGTGTGGTGGCCGACGTTGAACCTCTAGGATCTACATAGTGGAAGGAAAGAACCAACTCCCATGAGTTGTCCTTTTGTTCCAAATGTTTTTTAATAGCTATGCATTCCTTTTCTAACTAGGAAAAATATTCATAATTTAAAATACAAGACATAGATGTTGGCGGGAAGCTGTCTAATGTGGCTTGCCCTGAGGCTCCCTGATGCCCTGGGAGTGGCACACTGACCAAAAGAATGTGAGTTTTCTTGGTTCGGTAACACTCTTCCAGGTTGGATGCTGGGTGTGGTGGCCCATGCCGGTAATACCAGCATTTTGGGAGACTAGGGTGGGGGGAGTGGGGGTGTGAAGGGGGGGGAAGCAAGATTGAAAGATCATAGCAGACCTTGTCTCAAAAGAAATCTGAAGAGGAGTGCTCCAGGCTGGGTGACCAGAGGGATAATTCAAGTGCTGCCATTGATCCCGCCCAGGGCACAGGGTTGCTTCATGAATGGGTGAATCTGCTCTTTTGTCCCTGGTCTGGTTTGGTCTGAGGAGGTCAGAGCAGGGCTGCAGCCTCCACCTCAAGCCCTGATTACACCAGCCTCTGTCCTGGGTAAGGGTTAAGGCAGGCTTGAGACAAAGAAGAGAGAAAAGGGCCGACCAACCCAGGGTCTGCTTCTGCGCAGGGCTGATTCTGCTGTGGGGAATTTTCTTCCCTAAGGGCATGGCAGCCATGTGCGCCTGAGTGCTCAGTGTTCTCCTGCTTGACCCTGCCTGAAGGACAGGCGCTTGGCTTCAGCTGCTCTTCTGACCCTCTGATCCTTTCTCCGCTTGTCTCAGCTGGACTAGAATCCCCTGCAGTTGTATTTCCCTCTTTCTACATAAGCAGGTATCATCTTTTGAATATCCTCAGGGTGGATGCCTTCCTACAAGTATGCCTTGCTGCCTGACTATGTGCCTTTGGGAAGTGAGTGTGACCTTGAATTACAGCATTCCTTCCATGCAGGGGTACAGCGAGCACAGTTACCTTTCGTGCCCACCAGGGCGTGTTCATGCATACCTGGCCTTGTCACGGTGTCCTGTCTCCTATGCCCATCATGTGTGCCCTTCCCACGCTTCTCAGTCTAAAATGATGACAAAAAAGCCACTTGTGTGCTAAGAATTTGGGAGAAAACTTAGCTGGTCACCCTGGCCTTGTACCATACACTTACAGACTTGCTAATGTTCCTTTTCAGCCCTGTGGTACCCCCCCCCCCAACAATCTTGCTTCTTACTAATATTCTGCAAAGCATTACTGACTGAGAATTCACATACCACCCATTTCACCTAAAGCTTGTATATTCAGTGAGCTTTAGTGTATTTAGAGATGCGTAGTCACTTCAGTCACCTACATCACCCCAACAGAAATCCTGTCCCATGTGTGCCCCCCCTGCCCCCCCCCTTTGCCTGTCACTGATGCACTCTTTGTTATTTTGGGTTTGTCTGTTTGGAGCATTTCATGCAATGGATCCATATAACATATGCTTTTAAAGAAAACATTATTTATTTTATGTGTAAAGGTGTTTTGCTTGTGTGCATGTATGTGCACCACAAGCATGCAGTGCCTGTGGGGTCCAGTAGAGGGCATCAGATCCCCTGGAACTGGAGGTTGTTAGCTGCCATGTGGGTGCAGGAAGGAGCAGTACCCTCCGGGTGTGCTCTTCTGAGCTGCCTTTGTTCTCTCTTAGCTTACTGTCTCCCAGGTCCACACCTGTTGTAGCATGTCTGCTCTCCTTTCTGTAATTGTGTATATACCTTTTGTTTATCTGTTCATCTTGATGGACATTAGGTTGTTGCCATTTTTTGCTATTAAGAAGAATGCTTTCCCAAGCATTCATGTGCAGCATATGCTCATATTTCTCTTAGGAGTGAATGTACCTAGGAGTGGAATGCCCTGATCGTGTGGTTATTTTGTTTTAACTGTGAAAAACCAGCTCTGTTTCCAGAGCGGCTGTAGCTTTGTATTTCTGCGGGAAGCTCATGCCACACCTCCCGGTTCTCTCCAGCACTTGTTACTGTCTAACTTAGTACAGCCATTCTAGTGGGTGTGAGTGTGTGTGCGTGTGCGTGTGTGCGCGCGTGTGTGCGCGCGTGTGTGCACTCGTGTGCGCGCGCATGCCCCTGTGGAGGTCAGAGGACAGGTGTGAGAGGTGCCTCTCTTCTTCCCCCATGTAGGTGCCAGGGGTTGAGCTCAGGTTGAGAGCCTTGGCAGTAAGTGCCTTTACCCAGGAGCCACCACTCACTCAGTCTGTCTGTCTGTCTGTCCGTCTATAATTTACTGAGGCAAGGTCTTACTCTGTGTCCCTGGCTGTCTTGAAAATTGTTATGTAGACCTTACTGGCCTCAAACTCACAGAGATCAACTTGCCTTTGTCTCCCAAATGCTGGGATTAAAAGTATGCACTGCCTCTCTGCTTTGTTTGTTTGTTTGTTTTAAGACTGAACCCTAGTTGGCCTGAAATTTACTATGTAGACCAAGCTGGCCTCATACTTGCAGTGATCCTCCTGCCTCTGCCTATCTTAGAGCATAGACATTTACGAAAAAAAAAAAACAAACAAACAAAACAAAAACTTTTGACATATTCATTGCTCATTTATTTAATCAAGAGCAAAACAAGGCAAAAATAATGTCAGGCATAGTGTCACAGCTACCCCCATTTTGGTAGCAAGGAATGGGCTTGCAGTGGCCTTCTCTAGTCTTGCTAGGGTTTTGCTATAAGCCTCTGCTGGCCTAGGACTTTGAGTCCTCTTTTTCTGCCTGAGTACTGGGCTTCTGGGTATGCTCAAGCTACAGTCACGACGATTAAACAAAAAGGGCCCCAGACAATAAGAAAAGGAGCATTGCTCAAGAGAATGTCCCCAGCACCAATAGCACTGTTGATGATGACGTGGTACAGGCTCTTGAGCTGGGAGAGGAGTTGTGGCTGCTTGTGGGCAGGATTTGGTTTGCTCCGGTGTGTTGGAATCCATCCCTGAGCTTCTCTGTGTAGCCCTGGCTGTCCTGGAACTCACTCTGTAGTCCAGACTGACCTCAAACTCAGAGATCAGCCTGCCTCTGCCTCCCAAGTGCTGGGATTAAAGGTGTGCACCACCATGCCTAGCATTTTTTTAAAGCTATTTTATTTAATTTGCATGAGTGGTTTGTCTCTGTGTATAAATGTATGTATATGGCACGTGCAGTACACAGAAGACAGAAGAAGGGGCTGGAGTTACGGATGACTGTGAGCTACCCTGTCAGTCCTGAGAACCAAACCCAGATTCTCTGCAAGAGCTTTAAGCGCTTGTAACTCGCGAGCAGCGGCTCCAGCCCAGGTTGTGGTGTCTTAGCACGGGCCTGTAATCACAACTGAGTTTCTGCAGAATCATTGAGGGTTGGCCTTGAAATCATTTCAGATGGGCCCAATCTTGCTTTGCACCCATGTGAGTGGTCATGTTAAAAACAGCCAGAGCCTTCCTAATCTTTGCTTCCTGGAGGTGCTAGGTGGCTCCCAGGGTAGCATCAAGTTGGAACAAATCCCCTGGTTACACTCAAAAACTCAGTCAGGACTTGGGGAGCCACCTGTCTTGTTAGGACTGTGATTGGCACCTTCCAGAAACATACTCTGAAAACCAAAAGCAGCTTTTGCTGACATCTGGTCTTTCTGGGACTCTGATATTTTTATTTATAAAATGACACTCATTTCCCCAAATAGATTCTTATTTTTAACGGGCTTTCTCCCTTTGAGGGGTGCTTAAGGTTTACAGCTTTGCTCTCTGACAGCCTCCTTCAAATACAGCAACTGTGGTAAGCCCTGGCCTGTGTAAGGAGTGGCGGGGCAGTGTGCAGACAGTCATGTCTTTTTCTCTGTCTCTGTCCGGGAAGGGAAAAAGAAAGCTTGCCATTAATTTGTGGCAGTTGCCTAGACTGCTGTGCTGTGAATTCCACAGAGGAGGGTGGCTGAGACGTGAGGCCTGGCCATTGCTAGCTGCTCCCTTCCCTTCTCCCTTAGGCGAGGCCAACAGCCCAGGACAGCTATAAATGTACTCCAACACAAAGTCATAAAGCTTACCTAGGACCTTCCTGGCACTCTTGTAAGCTCAATTGCGTAGTTCTTTGGTTTGAATTTTGCAGATGAGAGTGTTGCGTCACAATGTCAAAGGTGAGATGCACCTGTGACCTAAGCCTGCCTTTCTCCATCCATCCCCTCAGCTGCCCAATATGTTCGGCGACCTTCGGTCCACATTTATTGCCTTGATGATTGGATCCTACGCTTCCTCAGCAGTTACCTTCCCAGGAATAAAGGTGAGGGTGTGGCCAGCCCGTGGCTCTCCACCTCCCAACTCACGCTTTTCCCTAGCATCTGGGCAGAGGCCTCCACCTAGGCCACTGCAGCCTCTCTGAAGAGGTCCGTCATTGTGAACACTAGGGGTGGCTCCTCAGCTGCCCCTCCCACCTAGGCAGGATGCACCTGGCACCACAGGAGCAAGAAAAGAAAACCCCTGGGCCCCGGAAGAGGGGAGCTTGAGTGTTGTTCTGTGGTGTGTGACCCCAGACTGCCTGGGGACAGGAAAGGAGGGTGGGTGAGCTTGCCTCCAGGACACTCCAGCCTGTTGATGTTGGGCTGTTGCTGCCCAGTAGCCAGAGCTCTGCTGTCCGCCAAGTTGGTTCAGCTGTTTCCCTCCCAGGCAGAATTCTGAGCCTGTGGAAGTCACATGGCATCAGGAAGAAGCCTAGGCTCAGAGTCTCCTAGGCTTCTGTCAGGAGGTCACCAAGGGCTCTTCTCTCCCCAAGCACTGGCATCAAGTAGAAGCCCACTTCGGGGGGTATGGGGCTCTGTGATGATGAGAGGGGGCCTCAGATGTAGGCTGGGAACCTGGGGGTCCACGTGCTAGGTGGTAGGAATCTGGCCAGCCACCCTGTGAACTTCCTCTTGCTCCTGGATGGTGGCAGAAGCAGACGCTCCTTGGCTTCTGTGTAGAATGCTAGCCTCCGCCCAGGGAGCTGGGCAGGTACATGCTAAGGCACTTAGAGGACCTCACGTTGGGATGAAATGGGGATGATCAAGACAGGCCTAGGGGCATGGGCCTGTAATGACAACTACTGAGAAGGCTGAGGCAGGAGGGCATGGAACGTTCAAGGGCAGCCTGGGCAAGTTAAGTCTCTACTTATCTCAGCTTTTTTAAGGACCATGAGTAAAGTTCACTGTTAGATAGTTGGCAAGCACATGGGAGGCCCCAAGTTCAATTTCTGGTACAAAGAAAAGAGCTGGGCAGTGGTGGCGCAAGCCTTTAATCCCAGCACTTGGGAGGCAGAAGCAGGTGGATTTCTGAGTTCGAGGCCAGCCTGGTCTACAGAGTGAGTTCCAGAACAGCCTGGGCTACACAGAAAAACACTGTCTTGGAAAGAAAAGAGAGTAGGGAAGAGGAAAAAAAAATAGAAAGAAAGAAATGGTATCAATTGGTGCTGGAATGCTTGGCTCTCTGCCCTCTGCCAGGATCACCACTAATCCTGCTGAAGCACTCTCCAAGTATAGCATCAATACCTGTTTCACAGAGGCACCAAAGGAGCTAAGTCAGTTGGTCTCCTGAGTGTCTGGAGCACCTGCCCTGTGTATACTTAGAGAAGTATCAGTGGATGAGGCCGGCAGGTTCCTGTCCTTGGGGAACTAGACAGTCAAACAGAATGGCTAGGCTGCCTGTGATCCCAACACTCTGGATGCGGAGGCAGGAGGATCAAGAGTTTGAAGCCAGCCAGGGCTACACGAGAACCTGTCTCAAAACAGAGGGGGAAAAACACTCAGAAGAAGCAGAAAAGTCTTAGCCAGGACTGTTTACTGTGACCCAGCAAGGCAGACATGACAGCAATAACTCAGTCACCTTTCAAGATGGTGACATTTGATTCAAATTGGATTCTAGGTTCAGACAGGTTGGGATTATCAGAGCATGGGGTTCTAATAGCCAAACAGCTCAGATCACAGGGTTGAGCCTCTCTATATGGCCCAGCACAGTGAGAGCTCCCAACTGTCCCCTGCCCAATGCCCATTCTGGTTTCCCATTGATAACACTGCTCCCTCTTCTGACAGCTCATCTACGACGCTGGCGCCTCCTTCATTGGCATCCTAGTGGTCTGGGCTGGCTGCTCTGGCCTGGTTTTTTTCAACTGTTTCTTCAACTGGCCACTCGAGCCCTTCCCAGGCCCAGAGGACATGGACTACTCGTAAGTTAGGCATGCTCTCTGCCCTACCCTCACACCAGCCAGGGACCGGGCAGCAACCTACAAACACCCTTCCTATGGCTGCTAGGGTGAAGATCAAGTTCAGCTGGCTAGGCTTTGACCACAAGATCACAGGGAAGCAGTTCTACAAGCAGGTGACCACAGTGGGGCGCCGTCTGAGCGTGGGCAGCTCTATGCGGACTGCCAAGGAGCAAGCCGCCCTGCAGGAGGGCCACAAGCTGTGTCTGTCCACTGTGGACCTGGAGGTGAAGTGCCAGCCTGATGCTGCAGGTACCCAAAACATGACTGTCCCTATCCAGGTTGGCCCAAGAGACCCGGGGGCAGGGGGAGGGTAGCTGCATTTACACTGCAGGTCTAGCCCACAGCCCCCTTGATTGGTAATCACTGACTGAGACTCTGGGTATCTTCTCACTGCATACCTATTCTGTCTTAAAGGGGGAGAGGGACCTGGTTACACTGAGTTCCGCAGAGCTTAGGGGGTCTGCTGATGAGCATCAAGACCACAGACCTCAGCGGGGCTCTTCACTGTCCCTCACCGCCAGCATAGTCCACACACTGAGCCTTCGTCCCTTCCCCAGGCCCTGGGTGCTGGATGGGCCATATTTCCTGAACCTGAGCTTTATGCCTTCTTCCCACAGCGGCCCCATCGTTTATGCACAGTGTGTTCAGCCCCCTCCTGGTGCTCAGCCTGGTCACCATGTGTGTCACACAGCTGCGACTTATCTTCTACATGGGGGCTATGAACAGCATCCTTGAGTTCCTGGTCAGGGGGGACCAGAAGACAGGTAAGTGTCCCCCACTACACACACACACACACACACACACACACACACACACACACACATACCTCTGGGCCTTCCTTGATGCATCCCTCCAGGGTAGGGCAGTGCTGCTACTCTCACCAGCCCAATAAAGCCCTCCGTCCCCTCCAGCTTATGTACTTTGTGACCTAGATCACATCAGTAGGGCTGTGAAGTTGCCGTGTCTGAGGCCCTGCTGGCTTGTCTTGTCACGGCCAGCTTGACTGTTCTTTCATGTCCCCATCAGGGTTTTCCCGGCTAAGGAGGGAGAGGACTGAAATAGCGCTGTGTTTCGGGTGTGGGGTGAATGCTTTCAGTGCCAGTGGGGAGGACTGCGGGCTGTCTGCTGAGAACACGACCCAGAGCCGAAGACAGCAGCCCAGCCCCACCCGTCACATCCCTGATCCAAAGGGACTAGCTTGGCACTTGGACAACCTGGGGGCTGAGGGAGGACCTTTGTCCCGACTGAGGACTACGGGTCAGTGGGGGCCTACTCTATGATCGATGTCCTGCCCTGGGAACCAGGGAAAACAGAGGCTTCCCAGGAACGAAGTACTCCAGTTGAGGCTTGTTCACTCTGGGAAACAGAACTGATAACCCACAGGAAAACAGTAGCAGGTCTTGAGCTGACGAGGGGCTTTGCTGCGCAGAGAAAGTCAGGACTTCCCCAGGCCTGGCTGAGTCAGCTTTAGTCATCCTGAGCAAGCAGGACAAACACACTCGGTGGCAAATCTTTGTTGGCAGTCTCACCGGCCTGCCACTTTCTTTTGTTGGCTAACTTGTTTTTACCCAGGGAAAGATAACGCAGTCCTTGCAAGGGGCCAAATACCAGTTATCCGCAGGGACAGGAAGGCTGGCTTTCACAGAGGGAAAAGCTCCTGGCAACTAATGGCTTCTCAGAGGGGAGAAGTGGAAAGAAGCCGAATGTAATGAGCAAAAAAAAAATCATGATGGGCCTTGGTAATGACCTCAGGGCCTTAGGAGGAGAAGACCTTAAGCTTTGTTTAATCTAATGATAGTTCCCTAACTTTTTTATTTGTTTGTTTTGGTTTTGGTTTTGGTTTTTTTCTTTTTTGAGACTGTTTCTCTGTGTAGCCCTGGCTGTCCTGGAACTCACTCTGTAGACCAGGCTGGCCTCGAACTCACAGAGATCTGCCTGCTTCTGCTTCTCGAGAGGTTGCAGGATCAAAGTTGTACACCACCACTGCCTGGCTATAATTTCCTAACTTTATACCCCTGGAACAATTTTTTTTTTTTTTTGGTAATATAGGGGGTCTTGATGGTAGAGTGCTTTCTTAGCGCTCATGGCACTTGCACCACATAAGTTGCACAGCGATGACTGCCTGTGATCCCAGCACTCAGAGGTGGAAGTGGAAAGGCAAGGTTCAGAGTCCTCTGAGGTTGCAGGGCACATTGGAGGCCTGCATGGGTTAGGGGCAGTAGATCTAGATGAGCCTTGCTCGCTGCTGTTTAGCCTCTCCAGGTACCTGCCTGCTTTAGTCTCCTGTAGCTATGACTACAAGTGTGAACCACCCTACCTAGTAGAACATTTTTTGTTTTTGTTTTGTTTTGTTTTGTTTTGTTTTTGAGATGTGGTAGACTAGGCTGGCATGGGACTTACTTGGTAGACAGGGTTGGCTTCAGACAGTAGGTGGTCCTCCTGTCTCAGCCCGGGACTGGAACTACGTCACACGCAGCTTAATCTTCTGGTATTTCACTGAAATAAAAAAACCTTTCGATGGGACCAACTCAGCAGGAAGAGATGCTTGCTGCTAGCGTGGAAGTAGCACACAGTGGTCAGGAGTTGGTTCTCTTCTTCCCCTGTGCATTCAATATCCAGCACTCAGGTGGCAGAGGCAGGTGAATCTCTGTGGGTTCAAGGCCAGCCTGGTCTACAGAGCGAATTTTATCTAGGGTAGCCATGGCTACACAGAGACACCCTGTCTTAAAAAAGACAAAACGGGGGGCGGAGGGGGATGGAAATCCTGATACACTCCCACAATCTCAGGGACTAGACAGAGTGAGGCAGGAAGATTATGATTTTGAGTCCAGTTTGGCTACACAGTAAAACCTTATCTAAAAAAACAAAACAAACAAAAAAAGTGTCAGCTTCAAGAAGTAGAGAGCTCAGGAGAAGAAGTCTGGAGTAGAGTAGACAAGCACTGTATTCCCCTAGTCTCCAGCATCCAGTACTCACAGGCCTGGCTCTGCTCAGAAGGGCTGCCCTGGGTCAGGGAGCTGAAGGAAGAAGCCTGGCTGTCTAGGGAGACTTGTGGTGTCAGATGACTGTGTGCCTGGCACAGATCCTCTGACCTTTCCTTCTCTCTGAGTGCAGTGACAGGGCAGCTCTCCCACGGGCCACATGGTAGAACTCCGCTTCTGCCAGGCCTGCTGCCTCCAGCATGCTACTTCATCATGGTGCCCAGACCAGGGCCACAGGCCTGACACACCAGCATGCCCATGGGCAGCAGCCAGGAAAAGATCAGCTGGGCTGGCTCTCTTTCACATCTAACCCCAGAGCTGGTGTGAGCAAGGCCTTCGTTGAGTGCTCTGGGGGAGAGGGACTCTTGGGAAGTGGGGTATGTGTTCTGAGCTAGTCTGTTTGTTTCCTGTCTCATTCATGTCTTCTGCCACTAACCCCTCTCCTTTCTGCTTTTCCACCTTTGTGCTCTTGCTGAAGTGATGGCGACTGGTAAGCCAGGGGCGTTGTCAGGGAACGTTACAACACCCCTAAGTACTCTCTGCCCAGCCCAGAGGCTCCTTCCCTCACATAGCAAACATCCCTCTTGACTAAACTGGTGGGGTAAGGGTAGGACACTCAGTGGTCAACGATTTTTTTGTTCCCACCTCTATAATTTTAAGTCTCTTTGAAGATAGAAGCCCTGACGTCTGAGTCTCTGGGAACAGTGCCTTCCTGGGGGCAGAAAAAGATGGTCAGTCACATATAAAGCCCTGGTTATGGACACTGGTGATATTGTGGTTTCCAAGTCAGAGTGACTTCCTGAAACTTTGGAGGGTGGGTCATTGTGACATGCTGGATTTCAGTAGCTGTTTCGGGGGAAGCAACAGAAGCTTGGAGCAGAAAATTGGCCTTTGTTCTAGCTTTGATTTGAGAAGTTAAGGTCTGTAGGTTCCCTGCAACCCACAGTGACCATGATGCTCCAAGGCAGACATCTGAGGACCCATAGAGTCCACTCAAGCTGCTCCCCAGGGCCGTGTGCCAGAGCTCCCGTGACGTGTCCTATTCCTCCCCAGTTGCCCTCTATACCTCCATCTTTGGCGCACTCCAGCTGCTCTGCCTGCTGACAGCTCCTGTCATCGGCTACATCATGGACTGGAAGCTGAAAGAGTGTGAAGATACTTCAGAGGAGCCTGAGGAGAAAGAAGGCACTCAGTACGTAGACCACAGCCTGCTTGCAGCCCTCAGAGAAAGACAGCCGAGATAGATATTAGGCAGGGCCTGGAGGGCAGGAGGGGACCCTTGCAAGCTCGGCACCCATTGTTTCCACCTCTGTGGACATTTCCTGATATGATGACGTTTGGGAGATACTGAGGTAGATAAAAGCAGAGGAGACTGAGGACCGCAGGCTGGCACTCACATCCCACACGTGGGCCTATCTTAAAGCCACTTGCCACTGGGGTTGTTCCACTCCCTTGAATTGTAGCCTACTCTAATCGAGTGTGCTAACGATGTGCTGACTATGAAAATAAAACAAGGCTCTGGAGTCCTGCTTTATGGAAGGGCTGGGCTCTGAGATCAGAGGATGAGTTAAATGCTGTTGTCTACAACCCCCATCACATGATAGGCTGTTATTTATTGTGTCAGGCCCAGTGCCAAGCATTTAACACACAATGTCTCAGTTCAGCTTCAGTACCATGATACAACGTGTGTCAGTGTTGTACCCACTTTACAGATAAGGGGAAAGGGCTAGGTGCTTGAGCCTTCTTTCAGAGGTGGTATAGTTATGTAGGCCTGGGAACTGCTGCCCTCCTTTACACATTTGCTGTTCCTTCTTATGATCATCCGTGGGGTTTCAGTGTGGGTGGCGTGGCTGGAATCAGTAATAGTTAATCCACAAGGAAATAATGACAGAGACTCTCTGTTATCTAGGTTAGGCCCTAGAGCCAAAAGGCTATTTGCCATCCTGGTTCCATCTGCTGTGTATTTGTTTCCCCTCACCCTATCCTGCCCTGCAAGGCGAAACCAGTGTACTCCCTTATCTGGCTTATTATCTGGCTTATAACCAGCTTCCTGCAAGCTATGGGTACACTGAGGCTTTGCCGGTCCTCCTGGTCCTCCTCGCAGGGGCACTCTCTGCTCCTCCCCATCCCTGCCATCAGCTGAGCTCGATAAGCAGGGTTGGGAGGGTGGGGGTGGGGGGGTGAGGAGGGGGAGGTGGTGTGGGGGTGGTGAAGCTGTCTTCTCAGTTGTGAGAGCTTCTATTCGAATCAGCCTCCACTCAACTGAGACAGCAGCCCAGAGAGTGTCCCTGCTGCTGGGCTAAGATGTGGTTGAGTGACCTGGGATCAGTCCACATACTGGGATCCCTGAGGTCTGACTTTTTGGAGAGAGCCTACCTTTCCCCAGGGAGCCACCCCCAATGCCACCCTAAGTCCTGTGTGCCCTTTCTCTACAGAGGTGAAAAGAAGCAGAAACGAGACAGGCAGATTCAGAAAGTCACGAATGCCATGCGGGCCTTCGCCTTTACAAACGTGCTGCTTGTGGGTTTTGGGGTGACCTGCCTCATTCCCAACCTGCCTCTACAGGTATGTTTGGGGAGAGGGAAGATAATGTTGGGGATGGGACACAAATGAGAGGGTTTTCGTGGCTAAAACATGCATTCATTCTTAGTTCATTCAGTTTGGCCAGTATTCGCTGGAGGTCTACTTAGCCTCCGCCACTCCCCAGCTCTGGGCTCGAGGAGGAGCGTGAGCTGTGAACCCCAGCTTTCCTTCACAGGACTCTTCTCCAAGAAGGCTCTTTGTTCTTCTCTGTCCTCAGGCACCTTGCCTGCCATGGGTGCCACCATCTTCTGTTTCCTGGAACTGGTTGGTTTTGCATTTTCTCAGACAGTTGAAATCTGATGTCTAAAGAGGTTTGGCCAAGGCTGAGTGTGGAGGTGCACGCTTGCAGACAGTGACTGGGCCTGGCTTGGTGTCAGGGTTCAAAGGGTTAATTCCTTCATACAAGATTTCTTTCGTCTTTTCAGACAGAGTTTCTGTGTAGCCCAGGCTGGCCTCAGACTTGATCCTCCTGCCTTAGCCCTTCAAGTGCTGAGATTACAAGAACAAACCACCATGCTTTGCCTGCACACGATTTCTGAGTTTTCTGAAACCTGACTTGCTGGAGTTTGTAAGCCAAGTAGACTTTGCACCTGGCCCCACCCTTTGGTCTGTGAAAATGTTCTAGCAGTCCGTCTGGGCCCGGGTCCCAGGTTTACAAGGTGACGGGATGCACCTGATAGCATTGCTTCCAGCGGGACGTAGGCCAAGTGCATCATCGTCTCACGCCGGCTCTGGAGACGAAGAGGCTCTTTGTTTACGAGGTGCCAGGTGTTGAGCTATGTTGAACACACAGGTGTGACACCCACAGGCACTATCTATCACACATACGTGCTGGTACTGAGTGTACAGACCAGAAGAAGCCCTGGGAGACCTGTATCAGTTCTAGGTGGGGAGATCCTCACAGACCATCTTGTCTAATGGGTGGAAGATGTAATGGAAGACAGTCACTGCTCTTTGTTTAACGCACTTTTCATTGAAGGCCAGTTTTGAAAAGGCAGCAATGCATTTGAAGGAAGAGACAGGGCCTGTGTAAATCCACATCTGCATGGTCTTTCAAGAGTATCCCTGGCCCCTGCACTATCCATATTCCTGGAAGCAGTACCTCCACACAACACGCTTGCATGCGTGAAATAAATGAATGTAATTTTTAAAGAGAAAAGCTTATTCCAGCACCCGGGAGGCAGAGGCAGGAGGATCTCTGTGATTTCAAGGCCACAGAGGTCCACATAGCGAGTTCCAGGTCAGCCAGGACTAACCCTGTCTCAAAAAACAAAAGACCTTAAAATATATTTTTACCTACATGTGTAACTCTGTGTTGCAAAAGTGAGAAATTGTCTACAAAGGCCAGAAGAGGGCATCCGGTTCCCCAGACCGTAGTCAGCTGCCATGTTGATGTTGGGAATTAAAGGAGATCCTCTGGAAGAGCAGGCAGTGTTCTCAACTGCTGGGCCATCTCCCTAGCCTCAATTTACATTATTTTAATTATACAAATGAGGACCCGGAGAGATGGTCAGTGGATGCTCTTATGCAAGGACCTGAGTTCAGTTCCTAGCACCCACATGGTGACTCAGAACTGTCTGTAACTCTGGTTTTAAGGAATTTTCTGAACTCTGGCACAAAGGTACACACATGGTGCACTGATACACATAACTGAAATTAAAATATATGTATTTTTGTGGGTCTGTGGTTATCAGGGTGTGTTCTAATTTTTTTTTAATGATACAAAGTGTTTTATCAAGGGTTAGGCATGGTGGTGCATAACTTTAGTCCCAGTACTGTGGAGGTAGAGGCAAGCAGATCTTTGTGCATTTGAGACCAGCATTGTCTACATAGAGAGTTCTAGGGCAGCCAAGGATACACAGTGAGATCCTGTCTCAAAAAACAAAACCAAACAAACCAGATAAAAGAAAACAAAAGAGCGGTCTACACTAGAGAGCCAGTAACATCCAACTCCAAGTGGCTGCCATTGCTGTGCCCGGGTCTCCAGAGCCCGAGGGCAGGAACAGAGGTGGTCCTGAGGGTCTGCTGCTCACGCTCTGCTCTCGCTCCTTCCCTCCCCCAGATCTTCTCCTTCGTCCTGCACACAATTGTGCGAGGATTCATCCACTCTGCCGTAGGGGGCCTATACGCTGCCGTGTAAGTCCTGGAAGCTCTGGGTGGTGTGGCCTTAACCTGAGGGGACTACTGGTGGCCCTGAAACCCTGAAACTAGCCTATCCTGACCTGCTGGCATGTGTGATGTTGGATCAGGGGACATGAACTAGGGTTTCTGCTGTCTGTGTCATAACAGGCCGTCATCCATACCTGACAGCAGGTGAGTCAGTAGGCAGACAGTTGGGTGCCCACAAGCCTTGGCATTTCACACGAAGCCAGCCTCTCAGCTGGGGTCAGTGCCTTCGAGCCCCAGGCATTGCTGTTCGGCCAAGTCCTGGCACTGTCCCTGGCTGCTCACTGGGTCAGGGCTGGGTTCTGGATGCCTGAAGCGAAACACTGCAGTGTAAATAGCCCTCCACAGGGGCAGTGAATTGAGTAACCGGTCCCAGAAAGCCTCACCCAGGAGCCTCAGAGGGCCACTTGCCGGCCATAACCTCCTTGGACCCCAGCTAGTGAAACCTACATCTTTCCCAAGAAGCTCTACCCACCTGCTCCTCCCTCTATTGCCCAGGGCTTGGCCCACAAATTGAACCGAGTTCCATCATCCACCATCTGTGACTGTGAATATAGCCCCTCGTACCTCTCTGGCAGAGCCTGGTGTTCCCCGAGATTAAGGCCAGAGCTACTTCCCTCTTTAAGCCTCATCCTACAGGGTCATTCCAGGTCTGCCTGTCCCCCTCGTTGTACCCCCCTCCCGTTCCCCAAGCCTGGAGGAAGTTGTGGCTGCCCTGGCAGGGTATGAGGGAGTCGGGCAGGAGCTGTGATGCTGAGTTTCCGTGATTGTGCAACGCTCCTGGAGGGGGGGGGGGGGGGGAGACAGCAGAGCCAGGGTCAGCCTCCAACCCAAGCCACAGACTCTGCTGGCACCATGCTTTCCACCCTGCGCAGCCCCACACCCACAGGCTAAGGGCACATCTGAGTAAAGGAGAGGCTTGCTCCAGAGTCTGGAGCCTGAGGGGCCTGAGGCTGATACCGCCTCTCCCTGCAGGCACCAGTGGTGCAGCCCTGGTTACCAGTATACCTAAGCCAGGCCAGTGAGGGACTGGGGAAGCCTGTCACCCGTGCTGGCTGTGATGGGTCTCATTGCCCCAACAGGTACCCCTCCACACAGTTTGGTAGCCTCACTGGACTGCAGTCCCTGGTCAGTGCGCTCTTTGCTCTCCTGCAGCAGCCGCTGTATCTGGCCATGATGGGTCCTCTGGGAGGAGACCCTCTGTGGGTAAGAAGGGTCAGGGTGTCTCTCCATTCTGCTCCTGGGAAGGGGGCCCAAGGACAACAGGTAGTGTGGGAACGTTGGACAGTACCCAGTCAGGGGTCCCTGGTGGATGGTGACCGGGAAGGAGGAGAAAACTGGCCTCTCTGGATCCGATTCTGGGGTGAATTCCAGGCTTTCCATCCAAAGCATTCTCATCCAGGTGTCATGAGTTGTCCCAATCCCAGCCCATTCCCTGGAGGCCGCTGAGGAGCATTGGGGAAATGAGATGCTGGAATGTGGGTTGACAGCTGGGACCCCTTGAACCTCCTCTTTAGTTTTGAGTCTTTTCTGTGTGACGCCTTCCCTTCCCCAGACCTGCGTGTGCGGGTGGGCGGGCGGGAGGGTGCTGCCTTGCGTGCATGCAGCTCCCTCTCACAGCCAACTCCCCACCATCCCAGGTGAACGTGGGTCTGCTCGCCATGAGCATGCTGGGCTTCTGCCTGCCCCTTTACCTCATCTGCTACCGGCGCCAGCTGGAGAGGCAGCTGCAGCAGAAGAGGGAAGACAGCAAGCTGTTCCTTAAGATCAATGGCTCATCCAACCGGGAGGCTTTCGTGTAGTGCCCACCCACCGCCTCAGTTGTGGCCTCCTGCCTGTGCTTCAGTGACTGACTGCAGTCATCTCCCCACCCCAGAGGACCTCATGCTCTCCCTGGATCCTGCCCTTCACCACACTGGAGCCCATACTTCCTCAGAACCACCTGGCCCTGCCGTGGAGTGCTGGTGTGGAGGGACAGGAGAGGGCCTGGGACAAGTGAACCTCCCACTGCCAGAAGCTGGGCTGCCCTGGCCTAGCTGTCACCCCAGGGGCTCTGAAGTCTCCCGATCTCCATGGGGCTTGTACCTGGAGCCAAGGGGACCTTTTCAGCGAGCATTTCTTTCTTTTTATTTTTTCTTTCTCTTTCTCACTGATCGGATTCTGCCTCTTGCCAAAGCAGAGGGGCCTGCCATCCTCCAGCACACTACCTGTCCCTGAGCTGCACGCCCACCAACCACGCCCACCTGAGGACAAAGGCTTGCGCTGTCTGCACTCCCCTTGCTTGGCCCCTTACCTCCCCTGGCCAGTCTGGCTGCCTGAGGAAGGAAGGACCCGCTTCCTGTTGTTGGTGCTAACCCCTTTGTCATCCCAACACCCCCCTGCCCGTGGCTAGTCTCTGGCCCCTCTTTTCCTTGAAAGCCTGAGAAGAAGCCCCCCCTGTCTCAGGCTGGGGAAGGAGTGGAGGGCAGACTATTTACACAAAGCCTCAAGAGCCCTGGGCCAGGCTTCTTCCTCCGGAGCCAGAGCAGTGTCTCTCTGCTGGCACGCTTTGTTCCAGTCTGCAACCTGAAGGGAACTAAGGGGACACCACAAGGGCACCCTCCCATCCACCCACAGCTGTTTTTCTGGGGTGGAAATAAGGCTGTGACTAGACATGAGGAGCCAAGCCTAAATAGGGAAGAGGATTAGTGAGTAACCCGAGGGGTGTGTGTTTATGTGGTACGTGTGTGTGCATGTGTGTATATGGTAGGAGGCTAGCCCCAGGGGCTGCTTTTATCAGAGTGGACCAGACCAGAAGCCAGCCAGCCCTACAGCAGGCTCAAAATAGGAGTCAGCCTTGCTTTATGATGGGGACCTGTGTGTATCGGTGTGATCACAGTGCCCCCTGCTGGCAGACTCACATCAGGGGACTGGAACGGTTCATGTAGTAGAAGCCTAGCCGGCCTGCCTGGCTCACTAACCCACCTTGCCTTGACAACCCCTAGAAACCCTGCCTGAGACCTCTTGGGGTGCCAAGAGGGGTACATTGGTTTTTAAGTTTATGGTTTTCTCTTGTTTTATCATGATTCTTTTTATGAAGCAATAAATCCATTTCCCTGTTGGTAATGGATGCCCCTCCTCACGTATCAGCTAATTACTGTATGTGCCTATTTTATATTTGAGAGGAGAGACAGGGCAAAAGGGTCTGCCAGGAAGAAAAGAAAAAAGAAGCCAGACATAGTGGCACACATTTTAATCCCAGCATGGGAACCTGAAGCAGGCAGAGTTTGAGGCCAGTCTAGTCTACATGGAGAATTCTAGGGCTACATAGTCAAAATCTGTAGATGTTCTGCTAGTGACAAACCCAGCTACACCTGGGTGACATGTCCAGGAAGGGGCATGGGCAAAGGAAAGCCCTGTCTACCCTGTCCAGGGAAATGGGGCTGTGGAGAGGTGTGGGCTGCCCTCACTGCTGTCTGTTGCGACTAGACAGACCAATCCAGAGAGAGCCTTCATCTCCACTGTTGGCTGTTACCGTGTAAGCCCAAGGGTTGTTATATGGTGACTCCAGGAAAGTCCTAGGCTAACTAGCACCCAGGCTAACTGAGATGCCCTCAGTCTCAGTGCAGGCCCTGTTGTGAGAGTGGACTGCCAGGTCTTGACTCCAGTCTGTTCAAACAGTAATCACATAACCCCAACAGTGAGCTAGTGGAAGCCCTTTGAGGCTTCTCATGGCTCAGTGGTAGAGCTCACTCTTAACATGGCTAAGACCCTAGGTTCTGTTTCCCAAGAGAGCTATTGTGTATTTTCCAAACCATCTCTCAGAACACTTGTCTGTGAAAAGGTCTAGTGGGGTACGCTGAGTTAAAGTCAGACCTGCCACTTCACAGCAGGGATCCACAGCCCTTTCCCCATGTTCCTGAGCATTGGAGCTGGGGGTAGCACCAGGTGTAGTGTCAGGAGGACCTCTTTGAGTTCAAGCCCAGCCTCCTGTACATTTCGAGTTCCAGGCTAGCCGGGACTATTCAATGAGACCCTGTCCAAAAAAAAATCCAAAAACCTGTTTGCAAGGATGTGGAGAAAAATTGGAAGTTTTAGGCATTGCTGTCTGAGTGGTGGAGCTGAGAGCTGTGGAAACATGGCACAGTCCCGTAATGCCAGCACCAAAAGGCAAAGGGTGACATCTTTCAGCATGAGCTGCAACCCTGCTCACACACAAGGTTGTGACATGCTGAGTGGTGACAAATCATAGCCATGTGCGACATGGTGGCTACTTGGCTGAAATGTGGATTGGCTCCAGGCCTGGGTGTGGATGTAGCTCAGTTGGTAGCATGTTTGCCTAGCTTACCCAAAGCCCTGGGTTTGAATAAACCTGGCATGGTAGTGCAGCACTTGGAAGGTGGTGACATCAGGATCAAAAGTCCCTCTTGGTCAGATAGTGAGTTTGATGCCAACCTGGAATCCAAGAACTCTCATCTTCGGAAAAAAGAATGACAAAATCAGATGGCAGACCACTGGTCTCACCTATGTCTCGATTTGATTCTGGTGCTGCCCAGAGGTTAAGATGCCCCTGTGAGGAAGAGAAGAGGTTGAGGGAATGTCCCTTCCTGCTAGGGATATAGCCTGCAGACACAACCTGTGCAGTTCCCAGCAACACTGAGGGGCCCACACTTTTGATCGTGATGCTGTAAGGGTATATATCCTAGGATTGAGACACTAGAAAACTAAATGTGGGATGGAAAAGAGCCAACGGTACTGGAAGATGAGAGACGTCCACTGGTAGCAGAGAACAGGTGTGGCAAGCCAGATGAGCTCTCCCTAATCAAGGGCCATCCTGCGCTGACTTGGCAGACATGTCAGTGTCTTTGAATCACGGTGACAGCCTAGAGTGGTATAGATGCTTGGAGAAGCAACCCCAGAGGACTCTCCTGTGGGTCTCAAGTCACTAACACAGCCGAGGCTGTCTCAGCTAGAACCCCCCCCCCCCCCATTGGAAGCAAAGAGCCCAAAGGGTGCAAGCTCAGAATGGTTTCCATATCTTGGAGCCAATGCTTTCTCAGGTTTGAGGCAAGCTATTTGCACAAGAGTCACGTGAGCTCTGGAGGCTGATGGGTCCTTGCAGGAATAATTTCCCTGATCTCTTCAACCTCAAGAAGAGTTACCCCAAGATAGGCACAGAAGCACAGGCTAGACACAGGCTAGAGGCACCGATGGAAGGAACAGGAAGCGATGCCAGCCTTGTGGTTTTACCCGTCAAGGACAGTCTCACCAGAAGCCCCTCCTTTGTGGTCTTGGCGTTCATCAAGGATGGATTCCCCTGGGACTCTACCCTTACGACTCTGCCGGGACCTATTCACAGCTGGCTCCAACCTTCATTAAAGCCAAGGTACAGGCCCTCGGGACCACCTCCTGTGCTCTGTCCCCTACACCCACATCCAGAAGTTCTGATCAAAACTTGTACATAGCCAGCCAGTGGTGCTGGTGCACACCTTTAACCCCAGCTCTCCCCTGCTCAAAGCTCAGCGCTTGTCTCCACAGAGCCCAGCCACAGGGGCTGTTATAGCCTCAACACTGTTCCCTAGGAAGGGCAGTAAGGTAGTTGTGGGTTTTATGGCAGTGACAGTGCCTTATCTGTGAAGCTACTAGGCACAACCTAAAATTGAGTAATATACATATATATATATATATATATATATATATATATAGAGAGAGAGAGAGAGAGAGAGAGAGAGAGAGAGTGTATTGACTCAGCTGTGTGGAAAGAGCACCCAAGGGTTACAGGAGGGCTGGCTTCTCCTCGGGCTGTAGCTCTTCCCTGGATTGAGGGTCAAGATGAGGCTGTGTCCCCATGCTCTAACCTGCCTTGGGCCCTAGAGTGTGGACAGAGCCTCCTGAGCTGAGGAGAGTCCGTGTCCTCTATGAGGAAGGTATCATGGCTCTGTCAGCACAGCCACCAACTATGCCCCTTGGTCCCTGCAGTGAGTCATTCTTCCATGGATAGATCCAAGACAGGACCACAGGTCACTTCCTAACCTTGACTGTTCTCTGAGGGGAGGCATGTGGGTTAGCAGCCACTCCACATTCTCAGGGAAAGCTCCTGCCATTTCCTCACGTGAAATGGAGGCTTCTGTGCTCTCACGAGGTGGCTAAGGGGACCTGTAGGTAAATCGCAAGAACAGCAGTGTGTGTAGCTCACAGCAGAAACTTAACACCAGGACCCTGGAGAAAGGCAGACAGCACGGGAGCCAGGCACCCCCCCCCCCTCCTATGACAGGACCCTGACACAAGGGGACTGACCATGTCAGACTGGTGGCCAGATAAAGATGGTACTGACCTCAGTCTCTTCAGAAGTCGTCTTACAGAGAAGCCTTAAGTTCCCCCCTTGCCTACTTTTCTATTTTGTCCTTCACGTTTTTGGTAAGAGGCTTGGCCAAAGAGTCTTGATGTCAAAAGTCCCAGCAGCCCGTACCGCCTTTTTGAATGACTACTTGGCCAGGCTGTGTGTGTGTGTGTGTGTGTGTGTGTGTGTGTGTGTGTGTGTGTGAGAGAGAGAGAGAGAGAGAGAGAGAGAGAGAGAGAGAGGTGTGTTGGAGAGAGGTGTGTTCTGGTGTGTCTGTTGAGAGAGATGTATAAGTGTGCCTATGTGCTGTAATACTGGGAGGCAAAGGAAAGGGCCATGGCGTCCCTTTCTGTTACCAGGAGCATCTAGGCAGGTCAGAATGCAGGCCACATGGAAGACCCAGACCAAGCCTTAGAGTGAGGCCTGAGGGTGTGTTCTTCAGTTCACGGGGTCACATCGTGTCACTGTTAACTCAGCAGCTGGCCTTGGCTCTTCCCTGTCACTTCTACTGTTCCTAGCCCCCAGCATACTCCTTGGCACACAGTAAGCACTTAATAAATGTATGCTGAGAATGATGAAGAACTCCTCTGTGGCTTCCATGTCTCTTTCTGCCTGGATCACACCACTCTTCCTCAGACTCCCTGCCCCTAGTGAGCAGCATGGTTCTCACCGCTGCTCCAGTGGAGGGGGCCTGAAGCTCAGGAGAGGGGACAGTCAGAGGATGCAGAGCAGAGATGCTAGGAGACAAGGCCTGCAAGCTTGGAAGGTGTCTGCCCCCCATCTTTTGTTGTCACCATTCCCCACCCCCACCCCACTTTGGATGGAGTCAACCTCTTTTTTTTGGATGGAGCAGACATCTTTTTCTCTGGTATGACCTCCACCTCAAGGGCAAACCAAGACTTGGGGACTGCAGCCCCCACTTAGAGAGACAGCCAATTACTGTCAGCTGGAATGTGCCCCATGGGGCCAGATCTGATATATTGTTTTCCTCCTGAGAAGTTAGGAATCCTGAGTTTTCTGTAAAATATCACTCTTTTCATATGTTAGCTCACCAGCCGCTTTTTGTGTTTTAACCCTGTATAGGCCAGTGTGAGAGGAGATGGAGGTGAAGGTCCCCTGCCTCACAGGACGCCAGGGCCTCCAGCCATCCCATAGGTCCAGCAAACATTGCCTCTAGCATCATAGGGTTTTTTGTTTGTTTGTTTGTTTGTCTTGCATTTTATTTATTTTTAATTTTTAAAGATTTGTTTATTTATTATATCTAAGTACACTGCAGCTGTCTTTAGACACACCAGAAGAGGCCATCAGATCTCATTAGGGATGGTTGTGAGCTACCACGTAGTTGTTGGGGTTTGAACTCAGGACCTTTGGAAGAGCAGTCAGTGCTCTTAACTGCTGAGCCATCTCTCCAAGCCCATGTCTTGCATTTTTAATTTCATCTATTTATTTCTTTCCCAGCCTGGTTCATAAGAAATGTTATTCAGAGACAGCAAATGGGTTAACCACTTGAATCTAATTCCTGAGGTGCACAAAGTCTGATTTAGTGACAGACTTGTCATAGACACTCAGCAGCTTGCCCTCAGGTCTGCCGACTCCCATGCCCAGTTGGATCATTTGAGCAGCCAGAATCATGAGTAATGGGCCATTTGTTTCTTTTTGTAGTACTGGGGACAGAACTCAGGGCCTCAGGCACGCTAAGAGCCTCACCGCTGAGTTCCACCTGCAGCCTGGCTGCTCTTTGTCCAGTGTCTGTCTGGACCTTCAGAAGCAATGTTCCCTGAGAGCTGGCACAAGCTCTGTCTTGGTCATCACGATACCTCCAGGGACTTGGCCTGCGCTGGTGTGAAATAGCTGCCCAGTAAACACTGTGGGGATGACGTTTAAAAAGACAGAGCCAGGTGTGGTGGTAGGAGCCTGCCTGTGGTCCCAGCAGCTGAGGCAAGAGGAGCAGGTTGGAGGATCAGGAGTTTGAGGCCAGCATGGGCTACAGAAGGAAACCCTGTCTTAAAGCCAGAGAGAGGAGGAGTCTGGGAAGCAGACTAGCTGACCAGCCCACCCTGGCCCACTAGGCGGAGGCAGTGCAGAAGATGGAAACAGTGAAACTCAGTCTCTCAGAGATACAAAGAGATTGGTTACAGGTGTGGCTGTAGCGGAGTAGTATCGGAGACTAGCCAGCCACAGGGGAGACTGCAGGGCCTGAGCCAGGAGATCCAGAGACACAAAGATGAAGGGGGTGAGGGGTGGAGGAGAGGAGACAGGCCCAAAGATGACAGTTGCATCTGATAATGATAAAGATGAAGATAAATGGAAGGAAGGCAGAAGGTATGTTCCCCAGAGTCCAGTGACAGGGACATTCAGTGGGGAGGGTGTGGGGTGGCTCCTGAAAGAGAGACACAGGAAGAAAGGAGATGATGGGGCTGGAGAGATGGCTCAGTGAGTTCCAGGACAGCGCGAACACACACACACACACACATACACACACACACACACAGAGGAAAGGAAAAAGGAAACAAAGTAAGTAAACAGGGGCTGTGGGAGAGGTGGCTCAGAGTGGTTAAACACACTTGCTGCACTCACATGCCAAAGACCCAGGTTCAGGTCCCAGTGCCCACATCAGGTGGCTTACAACCACCTATAACTCCTGTCCTAAGGGATCCAACACCCTTTTCTGACCTCCTCAAGAACCTGTACACATGTGGTATGTTACATATACTTAGAAATGCACATACATACAAGACAAATAAAATTTTTTAAAAAGATTTATTTATTATTATATATAAGTACACTGTAGCTGTCTTCAGACACACCAGAAGAGGACATCAGATCTCATTATGGATGGTTGTGAGCCACCATGTGGTTGCTGAGATTTGAACTCAGGACCTTTGGAAGAGCAGTCAGTGCTCTTACCCGTTGAGCCATCTCACCAGCCCAAATAAAAATTTTAAATGATAGTTTTCATCATTGTAATTATGTATGTGTACATGGATATGTGCAGGGGAATACAGTTGCTCTCAGAGGCTAGAGATATCAGACTCCCTGAAACTACTAACTTATGACTTACCTGACAGGGGTTCTGGGTCTGGGAACTGAACTCAAGTTCTCTAGAAAAGCAGCCAGTGCTCTAGCCTGAAGAGATGGCTAAGAGCACCAGCTCTCCTTATAAAGGACCAGAGTTCAATTCCCAGCATCTACATGGCAGCTCACATCTATCTGTGACTCCAGTTCTGGGGGAACCTGATGTCCTTCTCTGACCTACTTTGTACCAAAACCACAGTGGTACATAGACATACATGCAGGAAAAACACCCGTACCCAGAAAGTAATAAGATAATTAAAAATAACATGGACTCATCAGCTGCAAACACTGCTTTAGCTACAGAGGTTCCTCTAATGAGCCACTGCAAGCCCATTATGCAGGCATTTATCACTGTCCTCGTTTTATAAGTGAAGAGGTTAACGTGCCCAGTGTCAGGTAGGAAAGTGTTAGGGCTGGGACTCAGGCATCAGGCCCCTGGGTTGTCTGTTGGGAGGAAGCTGTAGAGAGTGGGGCACTGGGGCACCGTTACAGACAGTGTGGATCATACATCTGGAGGCCTGTGCCTGGAGAAACCAAACTTGCTAGGGTAAAAGTGATCTAGGAAACAAAGTTCAGGGTCTGGTGGTGTGGCTCAGTTGATAGAGTGCTTGCCCTGTATGTATAAAGCCCTGGTTCAATCTCCATTACTACATAGATCAGTTGTGCTAGCTCCTGCCTGTCATGTTAGCCCTCAGGAGGTGGAAGTAGCAGGATTAGAAAAAGCAAGGTCAGACTGGAGAGATGGCTCAGCAGTTAAGAGCACCGACTGCTCTTCCAAAGGTCCTGAGTTCATATCCCAGCAACCACATGGTGGCTCACAACCATCTAAAAAAGGGATCTAATGATCTCTTCTGGTATGTCTGAAGACAGCTATAGTGTACTCATATACAGAAAATAAATAATTCTTTAAAAAAAAAAAGAAAGAAAAGAAAATTAAGGTCATCCTTGGCTACATAGTATATTTGAGTTAGCCTGGGCTACATAGAAGAGACAAAAACAGTAAGACTTAAATATATAAAACAACCACAGGGATTTTATTTACTGAATTTCTCTAAAACACTCACACACACACTACAAATTTAGAAGGGGACATTGGAATATGATCTGCAGAAGAGATAATATAGAGAAAGTAAAATTGGTCGGGCAGTGGTGGCACACGCCTTTAATCCCAGCACTTGGGAGGCAGAGGCAGGCGGATTTCTGAGTTTGAGGCCAGCCTGGTCTACAGAATGAGTTCCAGGACAGCAGAAAAGTCCTGTCTCAAAAAAACAAAAAAATAAAAAACAAAAAACAAAAAGAAAAATTGGAACCTGATGTGGCTGTTCTTGCCTATAATCCCTCACTCCCGAGGCAGGAGGATCACAAGTCCAGGCCTCAAAACTAGTTCAAAGCAAACCTGGACTCAAGATGGTGAGAATCTATCATGCTGGGTGGTGGTAGTGGTCCAAGCCTTTAATCCCATTACTCTGAAGGCAGAGGCAGGTGAATCTCTATGAGTCCGAGGCTAGCCCTGTCTACAGAGCAAGTTTAAGAATAGCCAAGACTACACAGAGAAACCCTGTCTCAGAAAAAAAAAAAAAAAAAAAACAGGAAAAAAATGTTTCAGGGCTGGATGTGGTACATAACTTTAATTTTTTTTGTGAGTATTTATTTTAATTTTATGTCTACATTTGAATGCCTGCATGTATATATGTGTACAGTTGTGAGTGCCAGGTGCTCATGGAGAACAAAAGAAGACATCAGCTTCTCTGGAACTGGAGTTGTAGGTAGTTGTAAACTACTACGTGGGTGCTAGGAACTGAATCCAGGTCCTCTGCAAGAGTAGCAAGTGCTCTTCTTAACTGCTGAGCCAGCTCTTCAGCTCCAAGGCACACACCTTTTATCCTTAGCACTTGGGAGGCCAAGGCAGGTGGATCTCTGAGTTCAAAGGTCAGCCTACTCTACATAGAGAGTTCCAAGCTGCCGGGCGTAGTGGCACACGCCTTTAATCCCAGCACTCAGGAGGCAGAGGCAGGCGGATTTCTGAGTTCGAAGTCAGCCTGGTCTACAAAGTAAGTTCCAGGACAGCCAGGGCTACACAGAGAAACTCTGTATTGGAAAAAAAAAAAAAAAAAGAGTTCTAAGCCAGTCAGGGTCATATAGGCCTGTGGCCTGTGTCAAAAAATAAATGTTAAGGGATGTAACAACATGGGAGAGTTTACATGCAAGAAACATGGTTTCTAATCCCAGCACTCAAGTTTCAGGACAGCCAGGGCTAGACAGAGAAACCCTGTCTTGAAAAACTAAAGAGAGGGGCTAGAGAGATGGCTCAGCAGTTAAGAACACTGACTGTTCTTCCAAAGGTCCTGAGTTCAAATCCCAGCAACCACATGGTGGCTCACAATCATCTATAATAAGATCTGATGCCCTCTTCCGAGGTGTCTGAAGACAGCTACAGTGTACTTACATATAACAAATAAATAATAAATCTTTTTTGTTTGTTTGTTTTTTGTTATTTGAGACAGGGTATCTCTGTGTAGCCCTGGCTGTCCTAGAACTCACTTTGTAGACCAGGCTGGCCTCGAACTCAGAAATCCACCTGCCTCTGCCTCCCGAGTGTGGGATTAAAGGCGTGTGCCACAAGCCCGGCTATAGTAAATCTTAAAAAGAAAAAAAGAAAAATGGGCCGGGGGGGGACGACGACGACATAGATTTCATATCCTTGGTAGCAGTGCCAGAAGAAAGGAAGGAGAGAAGGAAAGGAGAAGAAGGAGGAGGAAGGGAGAAACAAAACCTGGTGAGATGACTCTATGGGTGTAAAAGCTTGCTGCGAAGCCTGACAGCCTGAGTTCATTCCAAGAGAACCATATAGCAGAAGTAGAGAACTTTTACAGGTTGTCCTCTGGCTGCAAGCATACCCCGTGGCACATCCACACACATACATGTGCATATGTGGAAGTCAGAGGATAGCTTGGTGGAGTCAGTTGTCAGGTTTGGCCACAAGAACCTTAACTCATTGAGTGGTTGGGCTGGTCCCTTATACAAAAATCTCAACAACAACAACAATAACAACCACAACAACAAAGACACTGGAGAGGTAGCACAGTGGTTAAGAGTTCTGGCTGGGGCTGGAGAGATGGCTCAGCAGTTAAGAGCACTGACTGCTCTTCCAGAGGTTCCGAGTTCAAATCCCAGCAACCACATGGTGGCTCACAACCATCTGTAATGGGATCTGATGCCCTCTTCTGGTGTGTCTGAAGACAGTAAATCTTTAAGAGAGAGAGAGAGAGAGAGAGAGAATTCTGGTTGCTCTTTCAGAGGACCTAGGTTCAATTCCCAAGCACTCACATGGCAACTTACAACTGTCTGTAACTCCAGTACTCCAGTTCCTGGAGATGTGACACTCTCAGGCAGACATACATGCAGGCAAAACACAAATGCATATAGAAAAAATATTTTTAAGCTCAAGAGAAGAAGAAGAGAGAGAAGCATGGGGGGTGTACAGTGGAGTGACCTGCCTGGAGGGACTTTGAAATGCTTGGAGCAAGGGCAGAGACAGGCAGGAGTGGCAAGCCTCCAGAGCTGAATCTGGGCTGTAAGTTAGGACTTCCTTAAGGCCCCTTAATTGCTCCTTTATCAGAGGGAGCCTCTCAACTGGCACTCAAAGTCCCAAGCTCAGCCCTGTCTGAAGGCCACCCCATTGTCATCTCCTGTAACCAGTACGTGCTGCTCTGGCCTCAGGCCCCCCACTTCAGAGGCAAGGCCTACCCTGCACCTGTGGCTCCCATGCTGTCCCTCTGCAGAGGTCTTCCTAAGTCTTCTTCAGCTCAAATTGCTTTCACACCGCCTGGAACCTTCCCCCCACACACACCTTTTTTTTTTTTTTTTTTTTTTTTTGAGACAGGGTTTCTCTGTGTAGCTCCGGCTGTCCTGAAACTAACTCTGTAGACCAGGCTGGCCTTGAACTCAGAGATCTGCCTGCCTCTGCCTCCCGAGGGCATGCACCACCACTGTCTGGCTACTTCCTTGAATCTTAACCAGCACTGACCCTCCTGTCATCCATGGTTACCTCTGTCACAGACTACTTTAAGTTGATACATGTGAGCAAGAGCACCAGGAGTGGCAGAGCTGTGACCCTCACGCTTTTCTGATGGTTGTGCCTGTGAAAGGGGGTGGGGTTTTGTGTGTGTATGTATTTGTTTTATTTATTATTCTGTGTATTTGTTTATTTTTTGGTATTTGTTGGGTTTTTGTTGTTTATTTAAGACAGATTTTTTTTTTCCTATGTAGCCCTGGTTGTCCTAGAACTCGCTGTGTAGAGCAGGCTGCCTCTTGACTCAGGGATTTGTCTGCCTCTGCCTCTCTCCTGAGTGATATAACTAAAGGTGTGTGTCACCATGCCTGGCATTTATATTTATTTATTTATTTATTTATTTATTTATTTATTTATTTATTTATTTGGTTTTTTTGAGACAGGGTTTCTCTGTATAGCCCTGGCTGTCCTGGAACTCACTGTGTAGACCAGGCTGACCTCGAACTCAGAAATCTGCCTGCCTCTGCCTCTCGAGTGCTGGGATTAAAGGCGTGCGCCACCACACCTGGCTCTTTTTTTTTTTTTAAAGATTGTTTTTATTATTTTAAAGTGATGTACACGTGTCTGTTTTTGTGTGTGGGCAAGTGCAGGAGCAGCAGGAGGCCAGAGGCATCAGACCCCCGTGAGGCTGTAGTTTCAGGTGCTAACTGCATGATAGGATGCTTCAGTCTTCTCAAAGAGTGGTGTGCACTCTTGACTGAGCTAAGCCATCTCTCCAGCCTTTTGGTTTTGGTTTTCTTTAGGTTTTGTTTTTTTTTTGGACAGGGTCTTGTGTAACCCAGGCTAGCTTCAAACTGAATGACTAGCTGTGGATGACACACTCACACTCTCTCTCTCTTTTTAAAGAATTATTTATTTACTTTATGTATATGAGTACACTTTTAGCTGTCTTCAGACATCTGAGGGCATTGCATCGGATCCCATTACAGTTGATTGTGAGCCACCACGTGGTTGCTGAGAATTGAACTCTGGAAGAGCAGTCATTGCTTTTAGTCACTGAACCATCTCTTCAGCCCTGACCTTAAACTCTTCAACTTCCTGCCTCTATCTCAGAAGTTTTGGGATTACAGGCATGAGCTATTAGGCCTGATTTATGTGGTACTGGGAGTCAAACTCGGGACTTCGCAGGTGCTGGGCAAGCATTCTACTGAGTCCCAGGCAAGCATTTTGCTAGAGGAACTACATCTCTAGCCTTGATGTTTTGTGGTTTTAGTTCCCCCAGTGTCTAGCACAGCCCTCCAATCTCATGCTTTTGCCTTAGCCCACTGACTAGCAGCAATTCCCCTCCCTAAATATCACTGTTAATGTTGCCCCGGGGGTCATTCAACCAATTCAGCTTCCAAAGTCACACTGGTCTCTTCTAAAAGCCACTTTGGTAAGTTTATATTGAGCTTCCCTCCATTCAGCAAGGGAGGGATCTTGTTTGCTTGGTCATCCCTTATGTTTTAAGTGTCTAGAAAAGCACCCAAGACAGGGCCAGGTGCTCAATCAATATTTATTGAATGAATGAATAAATGTAGTCTCCCAAACTAGCCTGCAAGTTCCCAGGAGGGCGGGATCTGGTTACTTCCTGGAGAGAGCCAGCATTTTCTAGAGAACCATCCATTGACACCATGGAGGAGAGAGAGCCCTGTGCTGGAGGGCCAAGGCCGGAGCACCAGCGGCCAGCCCACTTCTTCAAGCCTGCCTTCCTTTCAGAGTCTTTGCCTTGGATTTTTGTAGTTCTCCTTGCTCTCCTAGAGTTTGATGAATGAATGACCAATAGATAGAACACTTAGAGCAGTCCTGGTCACTGGTCACAGCTGGGTGACAGACAGTATGGCCTCCTACTCCCCAAGTCCTTTCTGAGCCACTATCTCGGGTAGTTCTCTCACATTGCACCCAGGTATCCTTCAGGTACCCCTCTCGGTGAGTACCCCTGTTTGCCAGCCACTTTGCTGTGTCTGAGTGCTATTCACTCAGGCTCCCGGGCCTGCTTTTCTTCCTCCCTTGCTCTCACCCTGTTGCCCTCTTGGCCAATTGGCCAACAAGTCCTGTTTTGCTTTGCTTTGTTTTGTTTTTCCCCTATCCTGAATGCTCCCCGGATTTCTGCCACTACCTCTTCCCTAGTCTCCCTGCCTACATTTGGCCCCATCCAGCCCTCTCTTCTTCCCTTCCTGACCCCACCATTCAGGGAGAAACCGTCTCATGCATCTCATAGCACTCCTGAAACCCCTGGATGCCCTCCCCTGGCCTGCAGCCCACACTATCATCAGCCACGGAGGAACCTATTCCTTCCTAGCTCTTCAGCCTCCAGACTCAATGTTCCCGTTACGTTACTTCTGCTAGTCCGGAGCTCCTCAGTTGTTTCATCAGCTTTACGTGAGCTGGGGTCATCTGTGAAGAGGGAACCTCAGTTGAGAAAACCTTCCCATCAGATTTGCCTTTAGGTAAGCCTGTGGGGCCTTTTTTAGATTAACGGTTGCTATGGGAGGGCTCAGTTCACCCTGGCAGGTACAGTGCCTGGCCAGGTGGTCCTGGGTTGTACAAGAAAGCAGGTTGAGCAAGCCAGTTCAGCAGCTTTCCTCCGTAGCCTCTGCTTCAGTTCCTGCCTTCGGGTTCCTGTAATGTTTTTCCTTGCTAATGGACTCTAGTCTCAAAGTCGTAATAAACCCTTTTCTCCCCAAGTTACCTTTGGTCATGGTCTTTATCACAGCAACAGAAAACCACACTAGGACAAGTCCCTGAATGCAGCCTGTTCCTGACTCCGGCCCTTACGTGTGTCCTTTCTGCTGTGCATGGTCTTCCCCAGCATCTTGTGGATCTCTGGGATGCCGTCCCTCAAGGGACTCCTCACATACACCAGGTGCTGTCCAGTGTGATCCCATCAAACACAACTTCCACCTCCCACCCGTACCCCAAAGCCTGCTGCCAAGCTACCGTTTTCTTCTCTTTCTGGGATTCTGGGATTGAACCTAGGGCCTCCTGCATACGAGGCAAGTGCTCTGACGAGCCACATCCCAACCCTCTCTTCAGCTTTTATGAGACAGCAACTTACTAAGTTTTTCAGGCAGGCTTTGAACGTTCCATCCTTCTGCCTCAGCTCCCAGACAGCTAGGAATTCCCAGACAGCTAGCCTGTACCACTAGCTCTGGCAGCCCCTTTCCTTCCAAGTGCCTGCTACCCCAGCCATCACCTGCCTCCCCTCCATTTGATTACCAGCTCCCTAGGGGCAAGATAGTGCCAGCCTTCTTCTCTCTATTCAGGATATCACAGGCTCTGGTACACAGCAGCCCCACAGCCAATGGTTAGTGGGTGGATGAGAAGACACTAAGATTTTATGTTAGAATCTCAGCTCTACCCAGCACTCAGGAGCCAGAGGCAGGTGGATCTTTGTGAGTTCGAGGCCAACCTGGTCTACAGCGCAAGTTCCAGGACAGCCAGAGCTATATAGTGAGTTCCTGTCTGAAAAAAAGAAAAAAAAAAAATCAAATCTCAGCTACATCATGAAAACACTGTGATGAGCAAATCTAACTTATGCAGCCTTCTTGCCTGTAAACGAGGGCAGTAACAGTATCTTTCTGGTGGAGATGTGGAGTCACGTATTTAGAGGAAGTATATACACACTTGTTTGGTTTTGGTTTCTTGGTGAATCCAAATTAGGCAAGTGCTTCGTGGTTGAACTAAATCTCAAACTCCCTCATTTTATTTTTGACATGCTTGGCTCTCAGTACACCCACCAGCGAAGTCCAAGCATATAGGCACAGTAGCTCCTGATGCAGAAGAGTATTCATACCAAACATGTCTCTTTACCTCTTGACTACCAAACCAGACCTGGGCCCAGATGCTGACACGGACCCGGAGCCACGGCCCATTTAAGGGTGGAGGGGTGGACCCGGGAAGGCCCCGCCCCGCGTGAGGTCAACGCGCACTGCTGCGTCTGACGCTTTGGTTGCCGCAGAGACGCCCCGCCCCCGCGTGGCGCTGCGGAACCGGAGCTCCGGGCGGCGTCGGCAGAGGCGCGGGAGGTGGTGAGGCCAGGGCAGGGCGACAGGAGCCCGCGCGGCGACCGCAGCGAGAGCAGCGGGGACAGAGCAGACCACGACGAAGGCGCACAGGCAGCGGGGCCGGGCCGGGCCACCGGGAGAGCGGCCACCGGGTAGCGGGCGGGAGGCCGGGCTGGCAGCTGGCAGCCGCCGAGCCGCGAAGCGACATGGTGCTGCTCAAGGAGTAGTGAGTGTCGGGTCGGCTGTGCGGAAGCGAGGCGGAAGGGAGGGTCGGGATGACGGCGGCGAAGGCAGATCGCCTGCCGGGGGATGGAGAACACCGGATGGGGCTGTTGGGCCGCTTAGCAGGGGCGGAGAGGACAGCGGGGGCTGGACGGGGCCTGAGGTGGGGCCGGAGGGGCCCGAAGGGGCCAGAGGGTGACAGACAGCACCTGAGGTGGGATCGAATAGGTCGGAGAGGAGGCTGAGAACCGGTGCGGGCCGGTCAGGGCCTGAGGAGGGGTCAAGGGGATAGGGAGATCCAGAGGAGACATTAGGAGGGGCATGGGGAATGGAGAGCGCTGGATGTGGTGTGGCCCTATGGTGGACGCTGTGGGATGAAGGAGCAGGCAGAACTGCCTGAAGGACCGAGGAGTTGTGTAAGGGACCAAGGAGCAGTGGGACAAGGGCAGGCAGCGCCGGTGAGTTGACTGACGCTGGGGAGGGGTTTGAGGCTGAGCTGTACCAAGGGGCAGGGAAGATCAGATAAGGTAGCTCTTGGAATGGAGTTGAGGTGGTGGGGAGGGGTGTTGAGGCGGAACCTGGGGCATGGACAGTGGCTGCCTGAGGCAGCAGAGGAAAAGGGATTGTAATAATTGGTTGCAGAAAAAAGGACTTCAGTCAAAGCCACGCTTGGGTGATGGGATGGGCAAAAGAGTATAGGGGACTGGATGACAGGGTGGGGATGGCATGGTACCCAAGTAGGTGCAGAAGAGGAGGCTTTTGCAAGAAGTTCAGCATGCCTGCTTAGGACTTGGCAACACTTGAATGAAGAGTCTAGAAAATACTGGGCAGGTTCTAAAGTGATGTGAAGGAGTGTGGGTAAGAGAGAAGGGCATTAAGTTAGCAGGGCCCAGGACCGTCCAGGAAGATGATTAAGAATGAATGTGCCTGCTAATGGAAGTGGTGGGGACCAAGACAAGGCTATCCAAGCCTACAGGATGCTGGATGGTGCTGTTTGGAGGAATTGAGGTCCCATAAATGTTTTGGGGGGTGTGGAGCTGTTGATATGGGGGATGGGCAGGGCTTGCAAGGAGATAGATGTTTGTTTGCTCCTGGCTGTCGGGGTGGAGCGGAGGGTGTATTTTGATTGACAGTATGACCTACTCCTGAGGATCATGGTTCTGAGTGGACATCCCAGGGCTTTCTGCTCTCCTCCAGGAGAAATTGGATGTGTGCATAGCCTTTATGGTGTCGATAAGCTTTCCTAGAGGGATGGGCAAGTGGGGCAGCATTGGGCCCTAAGCTACCCAAGTTCAGAAATGGGATATGTCCAAGTAGAGAGAAACTTGGGAAACTCTTATGGCCAAGTGTGCAGAGGGCACTTTGTCTCTCCCCCCCAGGGTTTTCTCCTTGGAGGTGATGAGATGTTGAAGACACAGTGTAGTTTGAATGGCACACAGAAGAGAGCCCGGTGTCATCCTACCTTGACTCTCGAGAACATTTGGAGGCCCCAGTCTTGAGAGCAGCTAATCCAGCCAGAGCCCAGAGCTTCCTGTGGTGAAGAGCAAGAACGCTTGGGTGCCAGTGTTCTCCAAGGAGAACATGGTGCGCTCTGCATTTTAACCCATAGTCTCCAAACGAACGAACGAGTTCTTCTCACTTTTCAGATTAAAAAAAATCTCACTTGAATCCTACAGTCTGTAGAAATGTGTAGTTTTGTAAAGGTCAAACTGGGGAAAGAAAGGCCTTTTGAGGAGACAAGTGAGCCTGGGAGGCAGGTGCTCCTTTCTCATTCTTTGTTCTCCTCACTTGAAGCCTGTCAGGGAAAGGACCAAGGGTGCTGGCAATACGGAACCTGCCGGGCATCTGTGTTTCTGTGTGACGGACAGGGTTCCCTGTGTGTGCATCCCTGGGCAGGAGGGGGCATCCAGATACTTGGCTGTGGGTTGCAGCACTGCAGCCCTGAGACGGACACACGTGAAGGTCATGTCATGGTGAGCATGGCACCAGTCTTGGCCCAGCTGGGCCTCTGCCCTATCCTTTCCCATTGTCCCCCGTGGCTGCTGAGGTGGTTCTGTTCCGAGGGAGCAAGGGAGAAATGTCTGGGTGTGCAGGTGGAAGCAGGCTCAGAGCATCCTTGAAGGCGCTGGACTGTAACTAGTCTGTTCTAAGGGACGGCTTGGACCTCAAGGTTGTCCCTGTTTCTTTTTCTGACACTTCCTCCAACAGGATTTTCCCGGATTTGAGTTCTGCAAATTCTTCGATGTGATTTTTGCTGTGTTCTTGAAGATAAAAGGCGTATTGTTTTCTAGGAAGTTTCTTCTGAGGGTGCAGAAATTCTGCCCTCTAAGTTGGAAGTACTTCTATGTACCGTTGCTTTCCTGTAATGGGAGGATTTACGTTATTTGAGTCTTTCTGGAGGAAGGGAAATTAGCAGGCAGTAAAGACTTGAAGCCCGATTTATTTATTTATTTATTTATTTTCCTGCTGCCTTTTCTGCTTGATGCCTGGCATTTGCTGTGATGTTTCCTCAGGTCTCCCTATGTGTTTTCTTGCTGCCTGGGAGAACTTTGTGGGACTAGGGACCAGCAAGCTGTTATGCAGCCTGGAGCAAAAAGGCATGCTTGAACCTCTGCATAGGAAGGATGCTATATATACTCATGCCTTCCTAAGCAAGCATACAGGGTGCAGAGGGCAGGTTCCAGCAAGACTCTGAGAACCGGGAATCTTCGCTTTGCCTCTTGCTTATTTATTTTTTTATTTTATTTCTTTATTTTGACCCAGGGTCTCTCTGTGTAACCCTGGCTGACCTGGAACTCACTTTGTAGACCAGATTGGCCTTAGATCTGCCTGCCTCTGCCTCCTGAGTTCTGGGATTAAAGGTGTGCCCCCACTGCCTGTCTCCACTTTTTGTTTTTTGTGGGGTTTTTTGTGTTTTTGTTTTGTTTTGTTTTGATTTGATTTTAAAGAAAGAAGGAAGCAGGGTCTTGCCATGCAACTCTCTCTGGTTTGCCTGGTACTTGCTACGTAGAACAGGCTGACCTCAAACTGACAGACTACCTGCCTCTGCCTCCTCAGTGCTTAGTGGCTTGGCTTTTGAGTTGAGTCAAGGCCTTTCTTTAGTTCTCTGACCTCAAAAGCATTGCACCGGGGGTCACCTATGGGTCTACTACAAATGCAAGCCACCTGGAGAAGTGCCTCTACTTCACTTGGCTCTCTGGAGTTCTGTGACCCTCTTGAGGACTTTGCTGGCTACAATTTCTCCATCAGCTTATGTGACTCATCCAACAATTTGGAGGTGGTCAAAATGGAGGTAGAAAGAAAAGTGAAGGGTTAGGGTGCCTTTGGATAGCCCCTGGAGGTCGGATCTGAGTATCTTCTATTGCTGCATGAGGGAGCTTGTACTGGAACAGTCTTTGGAGAGCAGAGGTGGTAGCGCTGAAGCCTCCATGGAATTGGCTCCTTCATAGCCTTTGACCATGAGGGCTGATATTGGGAAGTTGGACCCACTGATGCATATCCCCAGGGCCATGTTCTTCAGATCTTAATCTTCCTCATGATGAGCCTTCTCTGTTAGCTTCTGTGTTACCAGACACATTAGCAAGTCTTACCAGGGAAGAGATGGTTTACAGAAAGGGAAAGGAAGATGTGAGTGAGTGACCTGCGTAGTAGGCGAGGGGCGTTGAGGTGTGTGCTGAATCACAGGGTTCTAAATGGGATTCCAGAAGGGCCACGGGGGACCCTAGCCTGCTGGGGCTTTGTGTCAGTGAGTAAAGGGTTGGACGCGACAAGACATGGTCAGATGTGCTGAGGTGATGCTTCAGAGCCTGGAGCTGATACTCTCTCTTTCTTCTCTTGTAGTCGGGTCATCCTGCCTGTGTCTGTAGATGAGGTAAGTCCCTGTTCTTCTCATCTCACTCAGAGTTGTTCATGAGTACTTGTGAATATCAGTTTAGTTAGGCTGGGAGTGGCCATACTTTTGTGTAGCTTTCATTTTTTGTTGTAATAAAGAGATAGCCAAGGCTTGCTTAAAGTATTCCTGTGCTACTCTCTGCTGAATCTGCAGACCTGGGCACAGTCAGTTTCAAGCTGTTAACTGGTTGATAGCTTTCGGCATTGGCAGCCTTCACCTGCTGGGGGACCCCTAAAGCAGCTCTTTACCTGCTGGGGGACCCTAAAGCAGCTCTTCACCTGATGCCCCTACCACCCCCCCCCCGACTGTTTGGGGGCGTGTTATTGATGAGCTGTGCATATGTGCATATGTGGGGTCTCCATGGCCAGGCTGGGGTTAGTGGTACTCTCTAGCTGTGAAGCAAACCAGCGAGGCCAGGAAGCTCTGAGTCCCCAGCCATGCTAGGTGGCTGCTGGAAAGAGCCCTCCTTTTACGGAGGACAGGGGCTGACAAACGGGCTTGGCTTGCCTTCCGTCCTTTTATGGTTCCTGGGTCTGACAGGCTAGCAAGTGGAGCTGGCAGCAGTGGTTGCCACAAGAAGGTTCATAGGCCGAGCTGACTCAGAGCTGTCTCTCCCTGTCCCACCCTTTTTCTGAACTTCCTCTATTTTCTCTTCCTGGCTAAGCTTATTCATGACCTTCCTCTGAATCCACAGCTCCACCCCAGCTTCCAGCAGAATGAAGGCCAGCCTGAACCCCCAGTTGTAACTCCATCTCTTTTTCTTGTAGAACCAGTGGCAATCCTGTGCTACACATGGGAACTGGCTCTCTGAGAAATGAAAACAATCCAGTAGAGCCCAGAACCTTTTCCACCCACCCCTCAGACAGGGTTTCTCTGTGTATCCATGGCTGGCCTCGAACTCAGAGATCTGCCTGCCTCTGCCTTCCAAGTACTGAGACTAAAAGCGTGCACCACCTCTGTCTGGTCCAGAGCATTTTTTAAACATTTTTTTTGTTTATGTTTGTATATTTTTCTTTTTGTGTGTATATATATGCTATATATATGGGGTACCTGCAGAGGCCAGAAGAAAGCCCAGGAGTTGGAGTCACAGGGAGTTGTGAGTTACCCAATGTTAAGGGCTTAGAATCAAACACAGGGTCAACCTCTAAAAGTCACCTAGGGCTCTTAACCACTGAAGCATCTCTCCAGCCTGTGGAAGCATTCTTTAGATGAGACAAGTCACCCCAAAGAGTGATGAGCATGCATTGGTCTCTGAGAGAATTGTCTGTATTGGGGTACTGTGTACTTGAAAGCTGTGGAGAAGCTGGGCGGTGGTAGCGCATGCCTTTAATCCCAGCACTTGGGAGGCAGAGGCAGGTGGATTTCTGAGTTCGAGGCCAGCCTGGTCTACAAAGTGAGTTCCAGGACAGCCAGGGAAACCCTACACAGAGAAACCCTGTCTCGAAAAACCAAAAAAAGAAAGAAAGAAAGGAAGGAAGGAAGGAAGGAAGGAAGGAAGAAAGAAAGAAAGGAACAAACGAACCTGTGGAGATCTGCGAGAGAGGGGGAGATGTGAGCTTGAACATGGTCTGATCTGGATACCAGTGGCAGAAGAATGATAAATCAAAGAGTTTGAGGCTAGCTTGGGCATACAGTAAGATACGTAATAAAATGCCTTATAACATTTTTGTGATATCTCATAATAAAATTAATTTAAAAAAGAGTAGCTCACACTTCTAATCCTGACACTTGGGAGGCTGAGGCAGGATTATCAAAGCTGAGCTACAAAGTCAGTCTCAGGACAGCCTGGGCTGCAGAGGGATAGCCTGTTTCAAAAGAAAAGATAAAGAGCCGGGCGTGGTGGCGCACGCCTTTAATCCCAGCACTTGGGAGGCAGAGGCAGGCTGATTTCTGAGTTCTAGGCCAGCCTGGTCTACAGAGTTAGTTCCAGGACAGCCAAGGCTACACAGAGAAACCCTGTCTTAAAAAAAAGAAAAAGAGAAAAAAGAAAAAGAAAAGAAAAGATAAAGAGCGGGGCGTGGTGGTGCTTCCCTTTACTCCCGGCACAGGGGTCTACACAAAGAAAAACAAACAGAAAAGAAAGAAGGGGAAAAAAAGATGTCCCTCAGGGATGTGGGATTGTCTTCGTGTAGGACTTCAGGTACGGTGGATCAGATGGAGTCTCTTGGTGGGCCAAAGGCTGAGAACTGTGAGAGTGCTGCAGAATGGGGGGCCCAGGATTGTCTGGGGGTATCCCTGTGCTGTCCTGGCTTCATGGTGGGTGCCACGGTTGGAAGAAAAGGGAAATGCCCACCTTGAGGACGCCCACAGCTGGCAGTTTAGCTTGTGGTGGCTCTGCAGCATGGCGGAAGTGGTGAGAGAGGGCAGGGTAGTCGGGGCCTGGGCCCAGCAGGAGGAGCCTGGGAAGTGTCGCTGGTCCAGATTCAGCTGTCTGTGACCTTCCTCAGCCTGGTCTCACTCGGCAAGACAGCACTGACAGGAAGGCAGCAGGGCTGCTGTGGGGAAGTCGCTCCATCGGTAGCTTGAACCTTAGTTCCGGATAGTCAGAAAATTCTAGAATGGGGGATTGAAGAGTAAAGAAGTAAGGAACAGCCCCCTCCTAGAGTCTCTGTCAATGACCCCTTTGTGACTCTTCAGTGGTTCCCATGAGAACAGTCCAGTGTCGTGTGACTGGCAGATTCATGTCCTATATCGGAGACCAGGACTTGAACCCTTGGAGCTTCTGATTTGGGGAGAAGAAAGGAAAGGAGAAGGCCCTAGATTTATAATCATCTTGATGCCTGAATCAATATTTGGGGGCAGAATTAGTTTGTTTGGCCAGAGTCTTTAGCCCTGGCTGTTTGACATGGGTGTGTCCACCAGTGTTCCTGGCCCACCTCCTGTGGACAGGGCAGGCTCAGGGCATCCTTCGTCTAATGCAACCTGACCTGACAGGGCTGTATGGGTGGGTCAACAGAGTACTGTTTTTCTTTCTTACTTTTGAGACAGAGTCTTACTATATATCCTTGGCTAGCCTGATACTCAGTATGTGGCGTGCAGTGGCCTTAAACTAATTCATGGTGGGCCTCTTGGCTTAGCCTCCTGTGTGCTGGGACTACAGCCACCTGGGTGGGTCACTTGTGCCAAACTGTATTGCTTTTTCTTCATGTATGTCATTCAGTGTTTCTGCTGCACATTTCATCTCCCTGGATTCCTACTCGATTGATTATCCAAGTGGTAGAGTCTCTTCTTTGTTTTACTGAGTGACATAGGCTATGGGACAAGGGGACAGCTCTCAAGGGCAAGGTGACATTGTTCTCAACCTAGGGAGGCTGGATCCAGGTCTCCCTGGGGCCCCTTATCTGATTTTGTGGTCTAACCCCCACCTTTACTGCCACCCAGTCTTGAATCTGGCAACCTTCCCAGGATGTAGAATGGTTGGTTGTTCCAAAGGGAACCTTCTGACGTGGTGTCCCTCACTTGGACTTTGTACAGATCTGTCTTCTTTACCTCTTTGGATTAACAAAACTGCCTTGCTTGTCTGATTGGGATTAAGGGATCAGAATATCAAGAGAGATTAAAGGGGAAGAGGCTAGCACACAGACTGATCCTCTTAGAGCCTGCCCTCTGATCTGCCCCTGAAGGGAATCCCTGAGGACCGTGGTCTTTGCTGGCCCCAGGGCCCCTCTCCAAGGAGCACTCCTAGCACGGCAGCTAATCCTGCCCACAGGCCCTCTCCCCAGCGTGCCCTTTAGGATTTGCTGAGTCAGTTGTTCAATGTCCTTATGACTCTTTTCCAAAGCAGAGGTCCTGCTGCTTCATGTGGAGGAAGCCCTGGCTCAGCCAAACCCTGACCCATTTGATATGGGTTTCAAGTGTGCCTTAGCAGGTGTTGAACTGGAAGGGCACAAGGGGCAGTGTGGCCACCCGTGAGGCACCAAAGCGGCAAGGGTATTGCTCGGGATTAGCAAGATCGAGGTAACTTGTCTTAGCCTCTCAAATGTTTCTCTTTGACAGGATTAACTGAGCCTTGATCACTTACCTTTCCTTGGCATTCTGTGCTGGGCTTTTGCTTTGGAAACTTGGTGAGCTGTACTAGTCCACTGCTCTACCCTGTAGATGTCTCCCAGAAGTTTTCTTGCAGTGCTTAGGGGCTGAGGTGGAGAAGGCGTCCAGGTGTGACAGCAGACCCAGAGCTCTGCATCCTGTTCTTAGAGCTGACAGCGCTGTGCCTTGGAGCTGATGCCAGAGCTACTTGATTTTAGATCTGAGAGAGAGAACACCCCTCGTCTCACCCCTGGGGTGTCAGGAGTTTCAGGGAGGATGTAGAAGGCAAGGGAAGCTTTATGTCCACCTCAGCTGGTTGGGTAATCGAGTTCTCGTCTAGTTTATCCTCGGCCTTCTTGGCCCTGGCTACTATGGGGAAGATGCATTTTGGAATAGATGTAATTTCCTGCTCTGCCACTGTTCGTTTTTCTCTGCACTGTTCATTTTCTTGCCTTCTGTGTGGTTTTTGAAACATGAACCCTGACTGTCCTAGAATTTGTTATGTTGACCAGACTGGCCTTGAACTCCCAGAGATCCATCTGCTCTGCCTCCTGAGTGCTGAGATTACAGGCCACCACACTCAGAGCCTTTGGCATGCGTTTCTTTCCCAGTTCATTTCTCTTGGAAATGGGGGTGGGATCAGAGCTAGGCCTGGACACTGTCTTTAAGTCATCGGTTCTACACCAAGCTGTCCTGAGAGGGTCAGAGGAGGCCAGTGACTTGATAGGGTGACATGTGACCCAAATAAAGGAAAACCAGACTTTTGCATCTAGCAACTGCCAAGGCAGAGGGGCACGCAGCCAGCACAGCCTGAGGAAGGGATCTGTAAGGCAGGGAGCAGGAGCCTGGCTTCAGCCCTCTGGGAATGGGGAAGTTCTGAAGAGGTCTTGTTTGAGAGGTTCTGAGGTCCCTGCAGGGTGAGGAAAAGCCACACAGGAGAGAAAGCAAGTGGACTGAGCTAAGTTTTTGCCTGAGGTTGTGGGATACATAGCACTGGAGAGCTTTCTTTGACAGGAAATTGAAGTCTTGGTTTCAGGTCATTTATGTGTTTATTTTTTGTTGTTGTTGCTTGTGGGTTTTGTTTTTTGTTTGCCATTCCCGTCCCCACCATATACACAGGGTTTCTCTGTATAGCTCTGGCTATCCTGCAACTCACTCTGTAGACCAGGATGGCCTCGAACTCAGAAATCCGCCTGCCTCTGTCTCCCAAGTGCTGAGATTAAAGGTCTGCACCACTACTGCCTGGCTTGTTTTGGTTTTTTTTTAACACAGGCTCTCACACTGTAGTCAAAGATAGCCTAGAACTCACTGTAGCTTAAGCTGCGTCATGCTCACAGCAATCCTCCTACCCCAGCATTCTGAGTGCTGCCGTTCCAGGTGTGAGATGCCATGCTTAGCTTTAGGGTCTTTGAGATAGATGGTTAGTAACTGAGATCCTGTTTAGGGGTCTGATACTAAAGCTGGGTCCAGGTCAGAGGAGACCCTGGACTATGCAATCTTTTCTGGATGATACTGTGAGATTAAGTATAGTCTCTGCTCTTTTGAAACTCATGGCTTTATAAAAATGGGAGGATAAGATTGAATATTTCTGATGATTAAAAAGATCCTATAATCCCAGCTATTGGGAGTTTAATGCAGGGGGAAAAGGTGGGGCTGAGGATATAGCTCAGTGGTTGAACATTTACCTAGCAGCCTGGCATGCCTATGGCCCTGGGTTCAATCCTTAGCACTGGGAAAAAATGTAAAAGAAAGAAAGTAAATAAAAATAAGTACAAGATGCCACAGAGCAGAGTTCTTTACTGCTCTGGGAAGATTTTGACAAGGACTACTGTACGTCCAGGAGATCGTGGACTGCAGTGCAGCTGGGCCATGTGCAACTGTTGTGAATAATGCTTGTCTCTTTGGTCTTGTAGTATCAAGTGGGGCAGCTGTATTCTGTGGCTGAAGCCAGTAAAAATGAAACTGGTGGTGGGGAAGGTGTGGAGGTCCTGGTGAATGAGCCCTACGAGAAGGACGATGGCGAGAAAGGCCAGTACACACACAAGATCTACCACTTACAGAGGTACGTGACTGGCCACCAGCAGCAACATGGCCTGCTTTGCAAGTGGTGGCACTGGCTAACTGGGAGTGTCTTCAGGTTATAGGCTGGCAGCTTGTGTCGCTCCACCAGTCAGTTGGGTGTGGGTGGTACTTTTTTGTTTATTCAAAGATTTCGTTGGTGTTGTTGTTAAAAAATAAAGTAGCCCCAGTTACCCTTTCGTGCTCCCGGTCCTTAGAAGCTATTTGCTGTTTGAGCTATTTTAGCATGTTGGGGCCCTTCCATTGTTCTGAGAATAGGAGTGTGTGGCATGTGAGTCTAAGCACACACCCATTTCCTTTATTCTTGTGTTGACCATACATACTATACATACTGGTCTTCCTCTGTAGTTAGATCTCATTCATAACTGCCTTAAACAGCACTTCCTGCGTGGTTGTTTGCTGAGGATTTAACTCAGAGCCTCACTTAGGCTAGGTTTACTGTCAGACCCTTAGTTCCCTCCGCAGCCTTCCTGCCTTATTCTTTCAAAGCATGTATGAGGACCGGGTATGGTGATGATTGCCCAAAATCTCAGCACTTAGGAAGTTGAGGCAGGAGGATAGTAAGTTTGAGGCCAGTTCAGATTATATAACCACTTCCAGGTCAGTCTAAGCTACAAAATGTCTCAAAAGCAAGCAAGCAAGCAAGCAAACAAAAACCCACAACTACCAACAAAACAAACAAAAAACTTCCCAGTGAGCAAATAAGGTAATTAAGAATATACCATGCTCTGCTTTTGATCCCAGCACCCGGGAGGCAGAGGCAGGTGCATCTCTGTGAGTTGAAGGTTGGCCTGGTCTAGAGTTTTAGGACAGGCAGGGCCACATAGAAAAACCCTGTCTCAAAAACCAACCAACAAAACAACAAAAGGAAAAGGGAAAAGAACATATGTGTTCATAGTATGTTGTGCACATACTGTAAGCTGTTTGAGCAGCCCTTTCTTGAGATACATTTGCCAGTAATTTCCAGATGCAGAACACGTCTTTTGATGCACTTACATCTATACGTGTGGTAAATGTAGTAGAAAGTGTAGTTGTTAGGTCAAGTAGTATTTACATTCAAATTTTGTAGAATCAGATGCCAGAGAAATCTTTAGTAACTCTCGTTTGATAAAAGGTGTGTGTGTGTGTATCAATATTTTTTAAAAGTTATAGCAATTTTGTGTGCATGCATGTGCATGTGTGTGCTTTTGGAGGGAACTGAACTTGGGTCTTCTAGAAAAGCAGCAATTACTCTTAACTTCTGAGCCACCTCTCTAGCCAACCCCCTTTTTAACATTAGTAAAAGAATTTTTTTTTTTTTTTTATGTCATTAGTTTATTTACAATTTTTTCTAGTATAAGAGTTCAAGAGTTTAATCCAATTTTCAGATCATCTCTTAAACTTTCTTCATTCTGTTAAAGGGATGAATTAAATATCCTTATTTTTTAAGTAGCTGGTGTCTTACTATAAAGAAAGGTGCGGCAAACCCAGATCCAAAGTACACGGTCATCATAGCCAGCAACCGCCACTTGTTTTCCACTGAAAATGGCAAATTCTTCCCCGGACCCTCCTCATAGTGGCTGCGACGGACCACGGAGGTCGTGAACCTCCGGATACTCTGGCCCAACATGTCGCTGCTGGAAGTTCTGCGAGGGCCGCAGACACGGAAGGCGGAAGAAATGGCCGTACCACCTAACTCCCCTTTCTACACGACCTTGCTCTGCTAGTAAAAGAATTTTTTTGTCCAGTATTTTCAAATAACTTTGGAAATCATTTGTGTACTAGAACTTAGGATTAAACCAGACACATTTGCTGATTCCAAAATCCAAATAATTTCACAGCTAACTGTGAGCTGGCCCGCAAGACCTTCAAACCAGCAGTAAGCTTGTACCAGCCTGAACGGAAGTCGGTGGGCTGCAGAGAAAGCTTACATGCTGCCTTGTAGAATACCAGAGCTTGGTGCCCAGCACCCACAAGAGGTCACTCGCAGCTGCCTATAACTCCAGCTCCAAACAAGTCAGTGTCTTCTGGCTACCCTAGGCACCTGCACCTATGTGTACAGACATGTATGCATACACATAACTAAAAGTCAAATAAAATTTTTTTAAAAAGAAAGTACTTGGTGGGCGGAGAAGAGGCAGGGAGACCTCTGAGTTTGAGGTAAAACCCTGGTCCAGGAGAGAAAACCAAAAAGAAAAAAGAAAAGAATCTGCACTTTAATTCCTAGTCACTGAATGGAAGTGAGGCAGAGTCCTGTTTGTATTCTGGGATCCTGGGTTTCCTGTAGTTGCCACTCTAGTGGAAGGATACTGAGCGCATGGGGTTGCAGGCCTGGCCAGGCTGGGGCAGAGAGCAGCTCATCTGCTCATGAACTCAGAGAACCACCGGGTGAGTGGCAGAGAGAGAGTCTGTGCCTGAGGAGTGTGCAGCCCTCCCTGCCTCCACGCAAGAAAGTGAGACACTGAGTTGCTACCACTGTTAACTCCAGAACACATCATTTAAAGGGGATGCGGTGGCCCCGGTGGTCCTCAGTAGCCACCCTCGTGAGAACAGAGGCCTTTCTGGGAAGGAGGGTCTGACGCCTCCCACAGTCCACAGTGTTTTCATTCCCTGCTATGGATTGCTGCAGGAGCCTCCGACGCTTCTCTTGCCTTCCATTTCTCTGTATGACAAGCATTTTGTTTTGGGCTTTGTGCAGTTGTCTTGAAAGCTGTACTCTGTGAAGCTTCCCTTTGTCCTTGGGAGGAAGTGTGATTGCCTCACTTAATTTACAGCTCTTTTGTGACTCCATCCCTGTGTTCTCTTCCACTCTGTCTGGTACCTTGCACTAACCCCTGTCCCTCCCAGCCTTACCCTGCACTAACTCCTCTCCCTCCCAGCCTTTTCTGCCCCACTGCCAGCCTGGGTCATGGTATCCTGCTTCCCATGTGCTCGTGTGGTTCTGACTGCCCCGAGGAGCTTGCCTCAGGTCATGAGCCTCCCCAGTTGTGTTTTTGCTGTTCTCTGAGAGCCGTGTGGTCACCCTATTAGAACATCTTCCTTCAGAACTGTTATTGGTTGTCTGTCTCTGGACCCTTTGGTTCCTGGCTTCCTGGCATGCAGAAGCATCTCCTGGATGAGTGTGTATCAGTGTGTGAAGACTCTCAGGCCAGCTCTGGGGGCTCAGGGTCAATTCTTTCCTTTAGACCTGAGGCACTAAAGGTCTAGCCTATTGAAGATTATATAAACTACTATCTAAAAGCTAAGAAAGATGGAGCTGCTGATGTAGCTCAATGCTCAGGTATGCACCAGACTAGCATGTATGAGACTCTGATCTCAGTAACACACACACACACACACACACACACACACACAGGCACATTGATTAAGAAAGAAGGGTTTATGTACTTACACAAACAACATACTATCCATATTGTTCTGTAACGTGAAATGGAGACTGAATAAAAGAGCTGAAGAGATGGTTCAGTGACTGAGAACACTTGCTGCTCTTGCAGAGGACTTGGGTTCAGTTCCTAGCACCCACATGGTGGCGCACAACCATGTGTAACTCTAGTTCTAGGGGATCAGAAGCCCTCTTATGGTCTGGGCAGGCACACATGGAGCAAGAAGTACATGTAGGCAAAATACTCATACACATAAAAATAATAAATACATCTTTAAAGTCAATGGAAAAAATGAGAAGAAGAAACTGTTATCCAGGTGTGATTGTACACCTGTAATCCCAGAACTTTGAAGGATAAGATAAGAACATCTAAGTTTGAGGCCAGCCTTGGCTACATCATGAGTTCAAGGGTAGCCTCGGTCCTAGGTAGGGTGGGGTTTGTTTTGTTTTTCTGTAATAAACACTACGACCAAAAGCAATTTTGAAAGGAAAGGGAAGGGTTTATTTCATTTCATAGATTATAATCTGTCACCAGTCAAGAGAAGTCAAGGCAGGAGCTCAAGGCAAGTTCCTGGAGGAAGCAACTGAAGCAGAGGCCATGGAAGGAGGAGGTTTACTGGCTTGCCTCCCATGGCTGCTTTCTTAGACCATTCAAGACCACCTGGCCACCTGGGATGGCACCACCCACTTTGAGCTGGGCTCTCACACTTCAACCATCAATCAAGAAAAATGCCCTACAGGCTGGTTTTATGGAGGTATTTGGTTAATTAAGAGTCCTCTTTCCTAGATATATCTAGGTTTGTGTCATGTTGACAAAGACCAATCTGTCTGCTTGGGCTACGGAATGAGACTTTGTTTGTATTTAAAGAAGGGCTTTATATGTGACTTAGTCAGTAGAATGCTTGCCTGGCACGTCCAAGGCCCTGGTTTTGACCCCTGGCACCACATAACCGAGTGTGGTGGTATATGCCTGTAATCCTAACATTGGGACGTAGAGGCAGAAGGATCAGAAGCTTAAGGCTAGTATGGGGATACATGAGACTCTGTGGCAGAGAAGAGAAAAAAGATGTAGCCCTGGCTGGCCTGAAACTCACTGTGTAGACCAGGTTGGCCTCAAACTCACAGATCCACCTGCCTCTGCCTCCCAAGTACAAAAATAAGCCCCAACTTATTTTTGAGCCAGGGTCTCTGAGTGAACTAAGTGGTTAGTCTGGCTGGGCACTCCAAAAACTGGGCTACACCCAGCTTTTTATGTGGGTGCTGGGGCTCCAAACTGAGAGAGCTCCTTTACTGACTGAGCCATCTGCCTGGCCCTCGGAACCCACCTTCTGAGTCAATCAGCTGATTGCACTGGCTGTAGACTACAATGGTAAGTGCAATGAGCATCGGCTGTGCTGCGTGCCCTGTGCCCACTGGGCTCTGGCAGACTGTCATGAGAATGTGGAGTGGCAGCAGGCAGCCCAGGGTCTCAGAAGCTGTCTTGCTCACAGTGGTGGTGGTGGTGGGCACTGGTTTTGATGCTGTGTGAAGCAGTCGAGCTGAGGTGTCGGGTTCTGGCAGTCGCCTGCCTATCTCGTCAGCTTTTGGCCCAGAGAGCAGGAGCTGTGGGCTGGAGACCACCCTGCGGCTTTTCGCTCCTTTCTCCTGCTCCCTTGTTCACTCATCAGCTTCTTTCACTACAGCAAAGTACCCACCTTTGTTCGAATGCTGGCCCCAGAAGGCGCCCTGAATATACACGAGAAAGCCTGGAATGCCTACCCTTACTGCAGAACCGGTGAGTGCAGGGCTGCCCAAGGTGGGCACAAGTGGGCAGTGAGGTCGGAAGGAGGGGAGTCAGGGCTTTGTGCCCACTGTAACTTTTCAGAGTAAGCCGGAGGAGGGAGGAGGGGGCTCCTTCAAGCATGGTGCATGTCAGGGTTATCCATACAGCTTAGCCTCCCTGACAGTCAGAGCCAGAGGGGCAGCACAGAACAGCTTCTCTGATTGGGGGTTATTTTGACAATTTTAATTATTTTTAATGATTACAAAAGTAATGCTTACTGCAAGTATTTTTAAAAATAGATTAAAAAGAGGAGAAAGTAATTACTCATGAGTCTTCTGTCTCTGGATACTCACTGCTAACACTGCAGGAGTTTCCAGCCTTGTTTGGGATGTTGTCAAATTACATTGACTTCTCTCTAATTCTTTTAAAGTTACAGTTACATCTCTCTCTCTTTCTCTCTCTCTCCCTCCCTCTCTCTCTCTCTCTCTCCCTCTCTCTCTCTCTCTCTCTCTCTCTCTCTCTCTCTCTCTCTCACACACACATGTGATGGTGTGTACATGGAAGTTAATGGACGATTTTTGTAAGTCCATTCCTTCCTTCCACTATGCAGATCCAGGGGACAAACTTAAGCCATCAGGCTTGGTGGCAAAGAAAATTTACCCACTCTTTTTCCTTGCTGACTGGAATTATTATTTTTAAAAAACTATTACAGATTTTTAAAAAATGTATACATGACTTTGCCTCCATGTATGTATTTGTACCATGTGTGCTTCTGATGCCTACAGAGGCTAAAAGAAGGCATTGCATCCCCAGAACTGGAGTCACAAAAGGCTATGAACTGCTTTGTGGATGCTGGGAACTGAATTCTGTTCCTCTGCAATTGCAGTGAGTGACCCTAACCACTGAGCCCTCTCTCCAGCACCCCTAAAGCTTCTTAATATTTACAGTAGCAGCATAAGTGTGAATTCACCATCATGTGAATGCATAGCTGGCCAACTGTATCTGTGGGCTCCACATCCACAAACTCTATAAACTCAGATCAAAAATATTTGGGAGACACACTGGGCTTGGTCGTCCAAGCCTTTGATCCTAGCACTTGTGAGAGGGAGGCAGGTGGATCTTTGTGTGTTTGAGGCTATCCTGGTCTATATAGGGAGTTCAAGCCTAGCCAGGGCTACATAAGGAGAACTGTCTTTAAAAGATAAAAATAAAAATTCAACTTCAAAACAAAATACAAAAAAGTCTGAACAATAGAGTATAACAGTGTTCATTCTGTTAGGTGTTATAATTCAGAGATGCAGTGTGTGAGAGGAGATGCACTGGTAATACACAGGAATCCTTTTTTATTTTTGGTCTTCCAAAAAAACCAAAAAAAACAAAAATCGGTGCTGGCACTGACTCACATGTGAGGAAGCCCTAGATGGCCACTGAACCCACCTCCAAGGTCGGTGTTCCTTCCTCTTGGTAGCCTTCGTTTGTTGGCACAGTCAGTCCGGCTCTGGTCCCACCTGCCTCTGCTCAACTGTACCGAGTCATTCCCTAGATTGTATTTGATAGGCATGTGATCCTTATGTGACCCAAGTGTGTCCTTATCTTGTGGACTTTGGGAATGACTGAAGTCATTGCTCTCTCCAGTCTTCCACTAACAACTTCAAGGACCTTGTATCAGGAGATACATAATGATGGGACCTAGGCTATTGATAGGTTTATTGCTATAACTGAAAATGCAAATTTTACTACTACTTATACAGTGGACAGGAAGCTGTTACCTGCTCTGTGTGTCTGTAGCCCAGGCTGGCCTTATAGCTTGGGACTGGTTTTGAACTCCTGATCCTCCTGGCTTTGTACCTTGTAAGTACTTAAATAACAGGCCTGCAGCACCATGCTGAGCTGTCTTCCTGTTTTGAAAAGAAGTGTGCAAGAGCCAGGTGTGGTGGTACACTCCTGCAATCCTATGACCTGGGAAACAGCTGGGATTCTGTTAAGTTTAAGCTTGGTCTGTGTAAAGACTCTGCTTTAGCCACACCCCTTCCTGTCCTCATTCCTCCCTCGTAGTTGAGTGGTAGAGAGCTTACCTAGCCCAAGGCCCTGGGTTTGCTCTCTACCACTGCAAATAAGGGAGGAACAGAGACAGTGACTGTGGCAGGGTGTGTCTAGTATAGGGACAAAGGTGGCATTCCTCCATGCCTAAGAGTCCTATTGAGCATGAGCTATAAGAACCTTAGTCAGGTTGAGGCAAGCTTAGCATGGGGTTCTGGGTGCCCCACTTGTGCCAAGTGAGGGACGCCACTGTCTGCTCTGTAACTCTTGGGAGGATTGCTGCAGCTGGCATGGCAGCCTTCTACACAGTGAATGTTAGCGCTCACATCGATTCCTGGCAAAAGAAAGAAAACTATAATTTCTAAGTCCTCCATGAAGAGGAGGTGGCAGTGGGTGTGGGAGGGAAGGCTACCTTCTTAGTAGCTGCCAGTTTCCGAGTGGAACCCACTGGTGCAGAGGACCACGCTGGGTCCTGGGCTGCTCGTCCCTTACCTCCTTTTACGTAAGAGAGAACAGATATGGAAGGCTCCTTGCTGGCCTTCCCTGGGGGTCACCAGTGCTGGCAGCACTTTAGCCAGGCCCTAGTCCGTCTAAAGTTGAGGAGAGGTGGATAAGCGTGTGGGCTCTCCCACCCCTGCCTTTGGAAGGCTCCACTTTATTCTGGGAGCAGTGAAGCAGATTTGATAAGCTCTGTTCATCATGAAGTTTTTCTGTTCTCTTACTTCATTTCTCTTCTCTCCTGAAGCTGACAGGGCAGACTGATAAATGAAAATAGGAAGAGGAGAAATATTTGGTTCCTTGTCTCCTCCCTCAATCCTTAGCCCTCAGCTGGGACAGTACCACTAAGTCAGGGTTTCAGAATACCATATTAAGAGATTGGGCGGGGCTGGTGAGATGGCTCAGTGGGTAACAGCACCCGACTGCTCTTCCAAAGGTCAGGAGTTCAGATCCCAGCAACCACATGGTGGCTCACAACCATCTGTAACAAGATCTGATGCCCTCTTCTGGAGTGTCTGAAGACAGCTACAGTGTACTTACATATAGTAAATAAATAAATCTAAAAAAAAAAAAAAAAGAGATTGGGTATGGTGGTGATTGCTTATAACTTAGCATTTAGAAAGCTGAGGCAGGAGAGTCACAACTTCAAGACTAGCCTTGGGTACACAGCAAGACCATCTCAAAAAACCCTCTCTAAGATAAAGTACATTGTTAGTCTTGTTAGGAAAGCCCTGTGTGGTTGCTATGGATACAGAGATGTTTGGAAGGGAATGTAGGGTTGGAGAAAATTTCTGGGAAGTTAGTCACCAGAGACAACACTAAAGGCCAAGACCAGGGTCCTCACCCTCATGGGTTCAGAGACCCGGTGTTTTCAGAATTCAGAGGCTTATATACTAACATGTAAAAACTCCAAATATCAAACTCTGAGATACAGTGAAATACAAAATTGTGGGTCAAACCAGATACTCCTGTTTAGTGATCGGGACTTTTGTTTCCTTGAGAATCTCCCACCATGGGGACTGAAGGCACACTAGAATAACAGAGTGACAGTACAAACGTCAGTGCAGGGGAGGGAACAGATCTTGTGTTCTATAGCGGCCAAACTAGGGGACAGTGTCTTATAGCATGTGGGGTCCAAATATGGTGGCTGGCTGGAGACACTTACTGGCCAGGGTCATAACACCAGGCCAGCCTGAAGCTGCTGGCTCTATGACAGCGTGACAAGATCTCTGCCACACTGGCATCTTTGAATGCATATTTTACCAGTAATTTCTCTTGTGCCAACATGACTTTCTCAAAGTGCTACTAAGGGAGTTGCCTGTTCAGTCCCAATCTGCTGCTTCCCGTGTCTTTGGCTGGGCTTGGGGAAAAATGACTGGCAGTCCTTTTGGCCTGTTTATGCACTTATGTCATCAGCTTCCCATTGCCATTGCAGGAGTAGGTTACTTATATTTTTTTATTGTTGTTTTATTTGGGTTTTGGAGTGATGGAGTTTGTTGGTCCTCTGTATACTCCAAACACAGCAGTATGCATTACCAGAAATGGGGATGGCACAGGGGTGGGGTATAGAATGAACTGAGCTGTTGTCGGGAGGAGAGCTGGGCTCTTCCCCAGTGACATGAAAGCTGCAGTCATTTTCTCTGATAAATAATTGACCAGTGCGTTCCGAGGGATCCCATTACAGTGGCAGCAGCGTAGGGCATGCTAGGTTTGGTTACAGTTTGAGGAAGAGTGTCTCCATTAGAAAGACAGCCTGACTCAGAGTCCCCTGCTCTGTGCCCCTGAGGGGTGCCCCTTCCCCACCCACCCAGTAGTTCTCTCAAGGGAGATTGATTGGGCCTCAGAGCCTCAGCTGATAAGAGACCATCCTTCCCTTGTTCAATCAGAGAATCCTAAGAAGCCCATGCAGGCGCCATTTTAACTAGCTCCTAGGCTTGGTCCCTGAGGACTTTGAATGAACTTGGAGAAAGGGGAGTTGGTGCACTGAGGCCGTCCTACAGAGGAAGCCACGGGGGAGTGGGGAAGTCTTGGCCCTTCTTAGTCTGTTTATCTCCACTAATCGCCTTCCTTTCTTTTTTCCATGTCCTTGCCTTGGAGCAGTTATTACAGTAAGTATTTTGGCAGGGGTTGGGCTGCGGGGATTGGAGTTACGGATTACTTATCAGAGAAGGAGAAATAAAAGGGAACCTGCACGAGACGCTCTGGCTCTTCTCTTGTTCCCTGGGGTACTGTTGGGGTGTTGAGGCGCAAGTGTTTCCGTCCTAATGAGGATCTTACTGTTGGCTTTAAGCTGTGCTGACTAGTGGCTCTGCCAGGTAAGAGCTGACTCTGGGTCTCAGAGGTGCAGAATGCATTGAGGTAGTTTCCCCTTTGCTTCCTCAGGCCAGGCCTGCCCAGGGCTATACAGACGTTTCAGTTCAGCAAGCCTGAATGTGACATCCCTCCCCCATTCGGGCATCTGTTGACCTCAGTGAGCACTGACCACTGGCAACATGCTTGCTCTTCTGGAAGCAGCCCCTCACCCCACAAGCCCTTGTTCCTCAGAATCGTCCCCCAGTGCTGTCCCCGCTGCAGACCTAGCCCTGCCGAGGCACAGCGCGCTCCCTTTCTCCTTCATGTAGCTCTTTTTACTAAAGTTTTTAAACAGGTGCTATAATTTTTCAAAAGCACCAAGGGAGGGAGATGAAATTAGCTCAAAGCCTCAGCAACAGAGTCATTGCAGAGAAAGGGACCAGCTCGAAGACTTTACCACCTTCCTCAGCTAGGAGACTTGGTGGGCTGGGATGACACCTGCATCCTATGCATACGATAGTATGGAAAAATGGGTTAAATACTAAATTCTAAACTCGGACAAATGTGGAGTTTGGCCTAGCTATGAGATGGCTCTGTGGTGTTGGCCAAGTCACCTGAATTTTTTGACCTTTGCTTTTCTTCCTCTGTAAACTAAGGGTGAGTGTCTGCATGAAGCAGACTGAGCACTGTGGCCGTGCAGGGCGGGCCAGCTGGAGTCTCACAGACTGCATGGGCCCAGGCATGGGAGGTGGCCATTCTCCAGGTCTGACCTCGTCAGCTACTGAGCTGTGTTTTCCCTCTTCCAGAATGAGTACATGAAAGAAGATTTTCTGATTAAAATTGAAACCTGGCACAAGCCAGACCTTGGCACCCAGGAGAATGTAAGTATCACCTCACAAGACCCAGGGCTCCAGGCCCTTAGCAGATCTCTCGTGGCTCTACCTGTAGCCTCTGCCTCCCTGCACAGGGTCCTCTGTGCTTCTCTTCTTCCTGGCTACAAAGGCTTCTCTAGTCTGTCCTACAATATAGTTTTCTGTCATCGATTTGGAAAATGTCATCTCTAAGATTCTTTGCTAGGCTTTCTTCTGGAGCAGGGATTAGTCTAAAATGTAGTTTTGGATACGCAGGAACAATGTCTTAAAAACAACGTAATTGTGGTACTTCTCCAAATTCAAAGTTTGCTCATGTTCCCTTAACCATACCTATGCATGTTCAGGGCTGTTCTTTCACGTGTAAAACAATGTATACAAGGAGATTCAGCACAAGTTCCAACAACATAGACCCAGTCAGTGGAATACCAATATATTGTGCAGCCAAACAGTGGCATACTGTGCAGCCATTAAAAAGCTGCAGGAGCTGGGTGTGGTGACGCACACCTTTCGTTCTACCACTCTGAAGACAGAGGCGAGTGGAGCTCTGTGAGTTTGAGGTCAGTGGGGTCTAGATTATGAGTTCCAGGACGGCTAGGGCTACAGAATGAGCCGCTGTTTCCAAACGAAACTAAGAGGGAACTGATGAAAACAATCCATCATGCATTGCTCAGTGGAAAAGCAGGATATTAAAGGGCTAGATTGATGACTGCATAGTTCCCAGGCCCTGGGACAACCTAGTCCTATTACTCTGCTAAATGGACATGGTATGAAATGACTCCTCCAACTTACTGCTCTACCCACACATCAGCATCTCTCGGCCCTCCTCAGAGAAGCTTCTCCTTTCACAGCTGCCATTAACACATGCTCACAGCTAGTCTCTGTATGGAGAATAAGACTGAAGTGCTCAGCTCTGAATAGGACTGTCACGTCACATCACACCCCCCACCTAAGGCTCAGCTATCTTTGCAGAAGGATTGTAAGCCTAAAGTGGTCAGTAACATGAGTGTTTCCCAGACCCAGCAGGGGATATGCACATAAGAACCCACATCAGTTTTGATAGTATGCACAAGACCTTGAAGGCTCCAGCCAGACAAAACCCCATCCTACAGGCTCCTACCACCAGCCAGACATGATGGTACATGCCTTTAATTCCAGCACACAGGAAGCAGAAGCCGTCAGATCTCTGAATTTGAAGGTTGCCTGGTCTCATGTCTTGAAAAGCAAACAAAAACATCCCTCCAGTAACTGAGGAGCGATTGGCATTTGACTGCTACTGAAAGGGGGAGCGCATATTCATCAGGGTTCTCTAGAGGAACAGAACTCAAAATGAATCTAGAGAGGAGGGGGAAGGGCTTTATTAGTGTGGCTTACAGGCAGTGATCCAGCTAGTCCAGCAATGGCTGTCTACGATACAAAGTCCAAGAATCCAGTGGTCGTTCAGTCCATTATATAGGCTGCCACTATAAGGTATGGCCCACATTCAAGGTAGATCTTCCCACTTCAAATGATCTAAGAAATATCCCATACATGCCAGGCAGTGGTGGTGCATGCCTTTAATCCCAGCACTTGGGAGGCAGAGGCAGGTGGATTTCTGAGTTTGAGGCCAGCCTGGTCTACAGAGTAAGTTCCAGGACAGCCAGGGCTACACAGAGAAACCCTGTCTCGAAAAACCCTAAAATAAATAAATAAATATATATATCCCACACGTGTATCCAGCCATTCGGGTTTTAGTTAATTTGAGATGTAGTCAAGGTGACAACCAAGAATAGCTATCACAGAGAGTCATTTTCTTTAAAGATGTAACCCCTGGTAGGTTGACCATACACTAGGGCAGATCCTACTCCCCAAGATTAGTTGGGGATTCCAAACTGAACTGGATTAGGAAAAAAGAAGAAATAATCTCAAAGTAGGATATGAAAGGTAAAGAGGTTGAGGTGAATATGTCCAAAAAATTGAAAAAGAAATTTAAAAAGAGAGGTATGACTGGGCATGGTGGGTAGGACCCAGGAGGTAGAGACAGGCAGAAGTCTTGAGTTTGAGGGTAGCCTCGTCTACATGATGAGTTCCAGGCCTCTCAGGGCTCACAATGAGACCTTGTCTGAGAAGAAGAAAGGAAAGACAAGATATGGAGCAGGAGAGATATCTCAGTGGTTAAGAGCTCTTCCTGCTCTTCCACAGGACCTGAGTTCAGTTCCGTGTACCCACAGTGGGTGCCTTACAAGCACCTGTGTCTCCAGTGAAGGGATCAAATACCCTCTTGTGGCCCCTGATGGCTTCCACACAGACCCACGTTGCAGACACACACATACATATGAATAAAAATGAAATAAACCTAAAAAGAGCAAGATATGAACCCATATTACTGTTGGCATTGAAGGAAAATCTGCACACCGACCATATCATCTGTTACCGGAGTCAGAGTCAGGCTTGGGAGACGAACCAGCGGAGCCTTTACTCTGTCTAGCCTTTTGTTCACTGAATGTGTGGAAAGGCAGCGGGTCCAAGGGTAGTTCATCCTCATCAGGGGCAGGTGCTTGGCAGGGAGGGCCTGCTGAAGTGTACTTTGTCTGAGGACAGATCCCATTGCTGTTGCATCTCCAGTGCCTTTGAATAACTGTACCCAACTGTGAAGTAGCTCTTATCTGAAATGCTTGGGGACAGAAGTGTTTCAGACATTAGATTGGGAATGTTTGCATGGGAATGTATGCAAATCACAAAATATATTAAGGAAGTTTGTATTTGTATTGTATCTAAATACAAACCAGAAATTCGTGTTTTATGTACTTTCTATGCACAGCTTGAAGGCATCTTACATGGCTTTCTTAGCCTGCCTGTGTTAAATTGTAACCGTCATACGAGATGAGGTGTGGAATTTTCCCGGGGTGGTATTGTGGCAGCTTACACAGAGGTTTCAGATTGTGGATGTATAACCATTGTATAATTCTTTACTAGTAGGACTGTCCCACCAATGTCCCTTTCTGGTAAAGGATGCGTGTCCTTTACTGGAGAACTGCACACGCATAACAAGTAGACTCCCGTTTTCTTGCAGGTGCATAAACTGGAGCCTGAGGCATGGAAACATGTGGAAGCTATATATATAGACATCGCTGATCGAAGCCAAGTACTTAGCAAGGTAGGAACTCCTTAAAAGGTGTGGGGGTACAAAAGTGACTTGTGAATGTTAAAGAGACTGGGAGCCTTACCCAGCTTGGCTCAAAAGGAAGTCCTTTCTGGTGTGCATCCCTTGTCTTATTGTTGTTGTTACTGTTTTTATGGTACTAGCAATTAAGCCTGGGGCCTCCTAAATGCTAGAGACCAACTCTGCCTTTGACCTACATGCCCAGCATCCCCTCTCTCTCTCTCTTTTTTTTTTTTTTTTTTTGGTTTTTTGAGACAGGGTTTCTCTGTATAGTCCTGGCTGTCCTGGAACTCACTTTGTAGACCAGGCTGGCCTCGAACTCAGAAATCCACCTGCCTCTGCCTCCCAAGTGCTGGGTTTAAAGGCGTGCGCTACCACACCCGGCTTTTTTTTTTTGTTTTGAGAGAGGGTCTCACTGTGTTATCTTGACTCACAGAGATTAACCTACCTCTGCCCCCCAAGTGTTGAGATTAAAGTTGTGCACCACCACACCTGGTAACATTTATATATATGAATATATGTATTCATTTTAGTTTTTTGAGACAGAGTTTTACTGGAACTCACTCTGTATATCAGACTGGCCCCAAGCTCATACAGAGCCACTTCCCTCTGAGTCTTGGGATTAAAGGCATGTGCTACCACTACCCAGCTCCAGCTAACATTTATATTTTCCATGTTTTTTTTTCTCCATTATTTATTATATGTAAGTACACTGTAGCTGTCTTCAGCCACCCCAGTAGAGGGCATCAGATCTCATTACAGGTTGTAAGCCACCATGTGGTTGCTGGGATTTGAACTCAGGACCTTCGGAAGAACAGTCAGTGCTCTTAACTACTGAGCCATTTCTCCTGCCCCAACATTTTTATTTTTTTAAGACCCATGTCTCACTAAGATTCCTGACATGACATATTTCTAAAGTAAATGTTAAGAGTTCCCTGGTCTGTGGGGCTGAAGAGATGACTAAGGGTTAAGTACACTTACTGCTCTTGCAGAGGCCCTAGGTGCACAAGCATGTAGGTAAAACTCATATTCTCTATATTTTTTTTCAAGTTTCCTGGGCCAGCAAGATGGCTCAATGGTTAAAGCACGTGCCACCAGCCTAACAACCTGAGTTTGATCCCTGCTACCCACATGTGAAGGAGAGAAGTGATCCCATGCTGTCTCCTGACCTCCACACTCATGCATGCACACACTTGCATACACTCTTGCATGCATATGCAGCCATGCCGGGGCCATCAGATGACAACGGGATGGAGTTCCTTCTTTCCTTCCCGCATTGTAGACTCAACTTTAGGTCCCCAGGCGTGTGTGGCAAGGACCTTTATCTGCTGAGCTATTCCACTGGCTTTGAATTTTATTTATTATTTTATCTGTATGATGCACACATGTGAAGTCAGGATACAGTCATTTGAGTTGATCCTCTTCCTTCACTGTGGGCTCTAGGGATTAATTAGACTCAGGTTATCAGCTTGCTTGGCAAATCTTCTATCCACTGAGCCATTTCTCCAGCTATGACTGAGATATTTTTATTGGTGCATTCCCAAAAAGATGCACACTCAGTGTGGTGGCACACACCTAGAACTCCATTATCCACAAGTATGAAGCAAGGCCAGCTTTTGCTTAAAGTAAAACTCTTTCAAAAAACAAACAACCCTTTTTAGTGAAATACAATATACATAGCAAAGTGAATACATCATAAATGTATACCCAGGTTTGTTTCTCAAACTGAATTTTTTAATATATTTCACAAGCAGAAGAGTATCAAGAACTATGGGTCTTTGAGTAGCTGTTGTATGAGTGGCAGGAAGATTAGAAAATAATAATGCAGGCCAGGTGTGGTGTGGTGGCCCACACCTTTAGTCCTAGCACTCAGGAGGCAGAGGAAAGCAGATCTCTGAGTTCGAGGCCAGCCTGTTCTACAGAGTGAGTTCCAGGACAGCCAGAGCTATACAGGGAAACCCTGTCTTGAAAAAAACAAAACAACAAAAATAAATCTAAACTATATAGGTAGGCAGGCAGGCAGATGATGCTTGCCCAGTAAGTAATACCTAAGAGGGTTTTTTTTTTGTGTGTGTGTGTGTGTGTTTTTTTTTTTTTTTCTGTTTTGTTTTGGTTTTTGGAGACAGTGTTTCTCTGTATAGCCCTGGCTGTCCTGGAACTCACTCTGTAGACCAGGCTGGCCTTGAACTCAGAAATCCTCCTGCCTCTGCCTCCCAAGTGCTGGGATTAAAGGCGTGCACCACTACACCCGGCAGAGGTTATTAACATTGAACACTTTCAGTAACTATTATTTTTACTTTTAAAATGTGTCAATCATTTACTTATTGCTTAATTCTTGTATATGGTTATTGAATACTGGCATCCACACACCATCCCAGCAGGTGTGGGAAGTCAGGCAGCCTCTGTCCTGCAGTCAGTGCTCTCCTCCCTGTCTGGACCCCCAGGAAGAACGTAGACCACCAGGCTTGACATCAGCAAGCGCCTTTACCTGCTCCATCTCAAGACTTTTTTTTTTTAATTTTTTATTTTATGAAGCAGTTAAGAGTTTATTAAAAGAGGGTTTAATATAGATTTTAACTACAGGGACTAAGAGAAAGGTACTTGGGGAGGAAGTAATGTATGCCTGAGTGGAGGTGTGTGGGCTTCTTAAAGGAATCTCAGCTTCCATACTGATTCTATTTAAACCAGGAGCTGAAGCTAGGAAACCCTTTTTTTTTTTTTTTTTTTTTTTTTTTAAAGATTTATTGTATTTATATGAGTACACTATAGTTGTCTTCAGATACACCAGAAGAGGGCATCAGATCCCATTACAGATGGTTGTGAGCCACCATGTGGTTGCTGGGAATTGAACTAGGGACCTTTGGAAGAGCAGTCAGTGCTCTTACCCACTGAGCCATCTCTCCAGCCCCCAAATTAGGAAATTTTAAGAATGATGACCAGTTGTTCTCAGCTCTGGCTGTGTATTAAAGTCATCTGAAGAGATTTACTTATTTGCTTATGTATTTGAAACATTATCTCATGTAGTCCAGGCTTGCCTTGAATTCTCTTATGTAGGTAGTCATTGGCAGCCCTTCAACTTCTGGTCCTCACCACCCAGGTGCTGGAAATACAGACATGCTCCATTGTGCCCAGCTACTGAAATTTTTTTTTAAGATTTATTTATTTTATGTATATGAGTACACTGTCGATGTCTCAGACACACCAGAAGAGGGCATCAGATCCCATTACAGATAATTGTGAGCCATGTGGTTGCTGGGAATTGAACTCAGGACCTCTGGAAGAGCAGTCAATGCTCTTAACCACTGAGCCATCTCTCCAGCTCCTACTGAAATGTTTAAAAAGAAAAATCACAAGATATGGTGGCTCATGCTGCTAATCCCAGTACTGAGAATGCTGAGGCGGGTCCAAAGTCTGCTGACACTTTGACACTGACAAAACTGCAAACAAAGCCTGGCAGAGAAAATCACACAGACCCCACCCCTGAGGCAAGTGTAAACCGTTTGTCTTAGGGTCACTATGGCAATGGTCACACAAGGAGGAAAGGGTTTATCTGACTTACAGGTCCTCATCATATTCTATCACTGAAGGAAGCCAGGAAGGGACTCACAGGCAGGAACCTGGAGGCAGGAGCTGGTGCAGAGGCCATGGAGGGATGCTGCTTACTGGCTTGCTCAGCCTGCTTTCTAATAGAACCCAGCAAGGAAATGGCTGGGCCCTCCCCCATCAATCACTAATTTAAAAAAAATGCCCTGCAGGCTTGCCTACAGCCCAAACTTCTAGAGGCATTTTTTCTTCTTCTTTTTTTTTTTTAATTTATTATTATACATAAGTACACTGTAGCTGTCTTCAGACGCTCCAGAAGAGGGAGTCAGATCTCATTTCGGGTGGTTGTGAGCCACCATGTGGTTGCTGGGATTTGAACTCTGGACCTTCGGAAGAGCAGTCAGTGCTCTTACCCACTGAGCCATCTCACCAGTCCCCGGCATTTTTTAAATTAAGCTTCTTTCCTCTTAGATGATTCTGTCTTGTGTCAAGCTAACACAAAACTGTCCAGCACTAGTGACCCCTTGTCATCTTGATAGACACTTAAGCTACAACAAAACATTAAGCTACAACCTTTCTTTTTTTTTTTTTTTTTTTTTTGGTTTTTCGAGACAGGGTTTCTCTGTGTAGCCCTGACTGTCCTGGAACTCACTCTGTAGACCAGGCTGGCCTCAAACTCAGAAATCTGCCTGCCTCTCCCTCCCAAGTGCTGAGGTTAAAGGTGTGTGACACCACTGCCTGGCCCTTTCCTTTCTTATTCATCCCCAAGACTTCACATTAAAGACGTAAATAACTTTAAAAGTTCCACAGTATACATTAAAAGTTCAGTTTCTTTAAAAATCCAAAATCTCTTTTTAAGTTGAAATCTTCCAACCGTGGGCTTCTGTAAAACTTAAAATTAATTAAATACTTTCTTACTTGAAAAGGGAAGAACCAGGGTATAGTCACCATAAGATCAAAGCAAAACCAAACTCTCAATCGTGTTAGTAACACAGTGTCCAATGTCTGGGATCCACTCGTGATCTGGCTCCTCCAAAGGGCTTGAGCCATTTCTCCAGCTCTGCAGCACACACACAGCTTATACTCTTAGGCTCTGGTTGACTCCACTGCTGCTGCTGTTCTTGGTGGTCTTCCCATGATACTGGCATCTCCAAATTGCCGGGGTCTCTGCTGCAACTGGGCTACACTTTCACCATAGCCTCTCTTAAGCTCTCTTCATTGTGCTAAGCCTCAACTTTCTGAATGAAGCCATACAGCTGCCACTGATACCTTCACCAATAGCCAGCCTGGCCTGGCCTCTCAGTGCCATGCCTCAGCTGCTCTCCTCTTCATGCCTTCAAAACCAGTACCACCTGGGTGATTCTTTTGTTTGTTTGTTTTTCAAGACAGGGTTTCTCTGTGTATCTCTGGCTGTCCTGGAACTCACTCTGTAGACCAGGCTGGCCTCGAACTCAGAAATCTGCCTGCCTCTGCCTCCCAAGTTCTGGGATTAAAGGCATGAACCACCAGGCTCAGCTTACTGATGTCCCCCTTTTTTTTTTTTAAAGATATATTTATTTATTTTATGTATATGAGTATACTGTAGCTGTCTTCAGAGACACCAGAAGAGGGCATCAGATCCCATTACAGATGGTTGTGAGCCACCATGTGGTTGCTGGGAATTGAACTCAGAACCTCTGGAAGAGCAGTCAGTGCTCTTAAATGCTGAGCCATCTCTCCAGCCCACTGATATCGTCTTAATCAATACTAATTCTTCACCACAGCCTCCCAACGGCAATTATCCCAGTAAGGCACAGTTTCACTTCAATGCTTCTGGTCTTTTGCTAATCACAGCTGATTCTTAAGCCCCAGCTAACCCTCCCATAGCATCTTAATTAAAAATAACAAGTGGCCCAACAGAGTCTTTAAACTTCCCTCTGAAGCTTACAAGCCAGGCCTCCATTTCTGCCTTGCCCTCAGCATTCTTATCCTCAAGCTCTTGCAGAACAGCCACTGAGACTCAACATTCAGCCACTTTTCAAGTCCGTCTCCAAACACATGGTCAGGCCCCACAACACCCCCCACACACACACTAGCCTGGTACCCAGCTTGTCTCAGGGTTTCTTTTGCTGTGGTGAAATACCATGACAAAAGCAGAGGAGCCGGGTGTGGTGGCACATGCCTTTAATCCCAGCACTGGGGAGGCAGAGGCGGGTGGATTTCTGAGTTCGAGGCCAGCCTGGTCTACAGAGTGAGTTCCAGGACAGCCAGGACTATACAGAGAAACCCTGTCTCGAAAAACCAAAAAAAAAAAAAAAAAAGGCAGAGGAAGGGGTTTATTCTGTTTATGCTTCCACATCACAGCTCTTCATCAAAGGAAGCAGAACGGGGCATGGAGGCAGAAGCTGTGGAGGGTGCTGCTTGGCTTGCTCAGCCTGCTTTCTTATAGAACCCAGGACCACCAGTCTAGGGAATAATGAACGGAGCCCTCCCCTACTAGTTAAGAAAATGCCCTTATCTACAGTCCAGTCTTTTTTTTTTTTTTTTTTTTTTTTTTTTTTTTAAGATTTATTTATTTATTTATTATATGTAAGTACATTGTAGCTGTCTTCAGACACTCCAGAAGAGGGGGTCAGATCTTGTTATAGATGGTTGTGAGCCACCATGTGGTTGCTGGGATTTGAACTCTGGACCTTCGGAAGAGCAGTCGGGTGCTCTAACCCACTGAGCCATCTCACCAGCCCTACAGTCCAGTCTTATGGAGAAATTTTCTTTTCTTCGGGCATCGGATTGCATTACAGATGGTTGTGAGCTACCATGTAGTTGCTGGGAATTGAACTTAGGACCTCTGGAAGAGCAGTCAGTGCTCTTAATCACTGAGCCATCTCTCCAAACCTGGAAACATTTTCTCAATTGAGGTTTTCTCCTCTGCAATGACTTTAGCTTGTGTCAAGTTAACATGACACTATTTAGTACAGCTGAAGTGGAGGTGATGCTCACCTTTAACCCAGCACACAGGAGGCAGAGGCAGTCAGATCTCTGAGTTTGAGGCCAGCCTGGTCTACAGAGTGAGTTCCAAAATGGCCAGGTTTACATACTCCTGTATATTTTGGAAAACAAAACAGAACAAGAAACTATCCAGCAGACAGACTTTATCTTGTCTATAAGATTCTCCCACACTCCACACCAGCATTTTCAAGAACTACCGTAGCTGGGCATGGTGGTCAGCTTCGTATACAGAGTGAGCTGGTGCAGGCCAGCCAGGGTTGCATAGAAACACCCTGTTTCACAGCGACAAAAAGAACTGGCATGAAATGCCCTCTCATGAAAACTTTGCCATTTCCTCCTCCTCACCTCCCTTTCCTCTTCGCCCATCCTCTCTTCCAACCCCATCCCCACTATTCTCAGGATTACAAGGCAGAGGAAGACCCAGCAAAATTTAAATCTGTCAAAACAGGACGCGGACCTTTGGGCCCGAATTGGAAGGTACAAGTCACACCCTTGCCACCAGGGGGCAGGCACATTGTGGGTGGGCCTCTCCTCTTGGAGGAGGGTGTGCATGGGGTTCGGACCACCTGAGATCTTTTACTTACCAACCTGCTTCTGGGTGTTTTTCTACTGCAGCAAGAACTTGTCAATCAGAAAGACTGCCCATATATGTGTGCATACAAACTGGTTACTGTCAAGTTCAAGTGGTGGGGCTTGCAGAACAAAGTGGAAAACTTTATACATAAGGTAAGTTTGCAGGATGAGGCCTTTCCATGTGTCTGTGTTCTGAGACCAGTTGGTCCCAGTAACTGACCTGTTCCTCGGTCACTAGCACTGGAGTCTTGGGTTTGCTCGCTAGGCTCTCCCTTGCACATACTGTTCTACATTTTAATTCTGTCCCTCTACGGGCAGCACATGTGACAAGGAAAGAAACGGAGGTGAAAGAAGAAAACAGGAAAGGCTCTGCTATGCTTGAACTACACAGAAAACAAGTTTTCCTTTTTAATCCAGAAGGCAAGAGGCACTGTGAGCCAAACTCCCAAGTGTCCCAGGGTACAGAACTGGACAGACTTAAGCGTCTTAATTCTCACATGTGTTAGAATCACACTTTTGGGCCACATTTTATACCTGCTGGCTAGTCATAACCCACCCGGCATTAGGTACCAGAGACTGTAGAGAATTTGGCCAGATCTCATGAGCAGCCTGTTTTGGTAGTATTTGGGACAAAGGGCTCACCTGTAAGGTGGATGGCCATCCTTACTGGAACACTAACCTGCCAGAAACAGTTTGGCAAAGGTCACTGACCTGGGTGTGATCCAGATAAGGCAGCGAGGCATCACTCTTCCCCTCCACCCAGTAAACTGTGAATCCTGGGGAGGAATGCAGAGGGGCCTTTCCTCTCCGCTCTCTGACTGGTTTCCCTTCTCCTCATAGCAAGAGAAGCGTCTGTTTACAAACTTTCACAGGCAGCTGTTCTGTTGGCTCGATAAATGGGTTGATCTGACTATGGATGACATTCGGAGGATGGAAGAAGAGACGAAGAGACAGCTGGATGAGGTGAGCCGGATGCCAGGGGACTCATAAGTGTGTGACTGTCAAGGAGACTGGGACTTGGACACATCTAAAGGCCATCAGCCAGTTGTTCTAAGAACAAGCCTGGCTCTGTTGTGGATAAGGTTACTGCCAGGCAGTATGGGAACTATAAGGAGAACAGTCTGTGCTCGGGAATACAGTGTGGCTGAGGTCTTGGCACAGGCACAGAGACAAATATGGTAGTCTGCACCTGATGCCAAGTGAGTAATTCGCCCGCTGCAGTGACTCTTCAGTCAGCGTGGGGGATGGTGCTAGGCCTTGGAACTTGAGGTGACCGTGGAGCCAGGCAGGTTCAGCTGATCTACCAATACACTGGAGTGGACAGCCACAGCACAGCCACACACAGGCATTGCTCTGTGTGGTTGTTGTTCCAAACTATTTTGCAGGTGAGAGGATTTCTTTGTTTTTGGTTTTTATTTTTGTTTAGGTATTTTGGTTTTGAGCTTGGCATTGATCCCAGGAGGAGAGCAGTTTGCTTTCTGAGAGCCTAAAGACCCAGATCCTTGTTTACTTAAGGAATAAATAAAGTCTTCCCCCAGAAGTCCATTTAGGAGGCTGCTCAGTGAAAACCAGCAGGCACCCTCTTTGCTCTTGCTTGTGCGCTGTCTCACAGTGTAAGAGGCATCTTCAGCTGAGGCAGGTGAGGCTCAGCACGGCTCTACTGCAGCCTGCAGGTGACAGTCAGTCTTAAGAGCCCAGTGCTGCCGGGCGTGGTGGCGTACGCCTTTGATCCCAGCACTTGGGAGGCAGAGGCAGGCAGATTTCTGATTTTGAGGCCAGCCTGGTCTACCGAGTGAGTTCCAGGCCAGCCAGGGCTGCAGAGAAACCCTGTCTCGATAAAACAAAAACAAACAAACAAAAAAGAGCCCAGTGCTGTCTGGCTTAGGGCCACAGCTCTTGATCTACATGCCCATGGGGGTCCTGCCCTCCTAAGCAGGAAGCTCTCATCTTTTTAAGGTATGCCTGAATGCCCATTAGAGGACATGCTTTCCAGCTGAGGGCCTGCCTCCAGTGCTGCTGTGCCCACCACACAGATGTTCCATACTTCAGTGCTAGGTTAGGGCAGAACCTGGGCCCAGAGCCCTTCTTCCTCCAGAGCCTCCCAGGGAAGTTTCTACCTTCTGGGAAGACATTCCTCCCAGGCTGACTCACTGGGAAGTGGTGTGCAAGTTAGTTCCTGCTGAAGGCGGATGTTTTAGTTATTCATTCAGCTACCTAAAACTGAAGGGCAAGTGGCAGGATTTGGAGCACAGCCCCTGATTCTTTCGGAAGAATCCTCAGGAAGTTGTAGACCTAAGTCACATTGCTAATTCTGTTTGCATGAGAAAGAGGCTTGAATCCTCAGGTCTTAATAGTCCTACTCTCCCCTGCTCCCTGCAGAAGTTAGCAGATGGAGTATTGTAATCAGGGTTTGACAGGGACTCTCAAGTCACTCTCTGCCTAGTAGTGCCCAGCATAAAGTAATTGGGTTTCCTGGAAGCATTACAGTTCTTTGTCTGTTCTCTGGAGCTGTTAGCATGGGTAAGAAAGGTTCCTGGTTTAAGCACAGCACCAATAAATAAAATAAAATAAGTAAGTAGATAAATAAGTAGATTAATAAATAAAGTGGTTCCCAGCACTCAGGAGGCAGAGGCAGGCGGATTTCTGAGTTCGAGGCCAGCCTGGTCTACAGAATGAGTTCCAGGACAGCCAGGGTTATACAGAGAAACCCTGTCTCAAAAATAAATAAATAAATAAATAAATAAATAAATAAATAAATGAATGAATGAATAAATAAATAAATAAAGTGGTGCTGTAGTTCTGGGGAAAAGTATCCAAACAATCATAGGACTCTGCCTTCCTCATGGTCCAAACTTGGTAGTCCTTAGAGTCAGGGCTTTGCTTGGAACGTGTGCCCACTCCTGCATGAAATGACACTCCAGTATGTAAAGCGTTGTGCAGTAGTTTAGACAGACACTCACTATTCACCAGGGAAGGGTGGATACAAGGGACCTCTTTGGAATTAGAATTTTAAAACTAACTTGTAATGGAAGAGAAAGAACCAAACCCATGTCATTGTAGAATATGTTTTAACCTCTAGCAACTGCTCAGGCCCTCATGCGCTAATGTGAGCCCTGGCTTGTTTTTCTCTCTTGTCTAAAAATATAGTCGATGGGCTGGGATATGGCTTGGTGGTAAAGCACTTAAGTGTCTAGCAGGCACAAGACCGAGTTTCTTAATACCATGCATACAAAGCTTTAAAAAGTTTTTACTGTTGTTTTTAAAAAAGACAGGGTGTGTCGTCTAGTCTAACCTCAAAGTCTTTATGTAGCCAAGGGTCACCTTGAGTTTTCAGTCCCCCTGCCTTTACCTTCTGAGGGCTAGGGTTACAGCATGCATCATGCTGCTCACTCTCTGCAGTGCTGAGGATCCAATCTAGGGCTCTGTGCATCCTCAGCAGACACTCTTCCAGCTGAGCTACATCCCCAGCCCAAAAGACTTTTATTTTGTTTTTCTGATTAAGATTCTGTAGTATCAGCCAGACAGTGATAGCACACACCTTTAATCCTAGCACTCAGGAGTCAGAGGCTGGCTGATCTCTGAGTTCAAGGCCAACAACCAAGGCTGTACAGAGAGAATCTGTCTTAACAAAACAAAAAGTAGAAAGAGGAAGAAAAAGAAGAAGAGGAAGAAGATTCTGGAGTATTTTCTTTCCTATTGTGGGTCTGGCCCCTCTCCCACCTGTTCCTTTGTGGTTAGCTGAAAGCTGCCTGACATCTCTGCTCATGCTCTGCCCAGGAGGCTGCTGGGAACTGATCTGCCTAGGGTTATTTCTTGCCTCTGAAAGTGGAAGACTTTCTGACTGCTAGCTCTCTATTAGAATTTAGTTTAGGTTTTGAAGTCTGAAAAGGTTACCCAGAGATTACACAAATTTCTCTGTAATGAAGTACCTAACAGACACCACATCTGGAGTTCACAGTTTTGAGTTAGGGTGAATTTGTGTTTCGAGGAGCAGGCCAGTAGGAGAAGCCATTCTGTACTGGGCTCAGTTGCTGGGGTGGACGAAAGAGAACATGCACTCCAGCATTTTAGGCCGGTGAGTGGCTCAGTAAGTAAAGGCTCCGCCTGCGAGCCTGACGCCCAATGTTGGGGTCTCCCTGGAGAGAACTGACTCTCACAGAGGAGCCTCTGCTCTAACTCTGAGCCATGACACACACAGATGTGCACACACACTTAGTTCCACATAACATCCACAGAAGCAAGCTCTCATCTTAATTTCCTCTGACCTCACAGAGCTCTGTCTCAGAGCAGACCATCTGGAATACCGGCCGGAGTATTAAAACACAGTCATAGCTTTATTTTGAAATACAATATAATTTCTCAGGACTGCTGTGATATTTAAGTGTCAAACAAACACTGAAGGACATGCCTGTAACCCTGACATTTGGGAAAGTGAAGGAAAATAATAGTAAAACTCTGAGCTGGGAGACAGGGTCATGAGAGCCATCTAAGTTTGAAATGACCCAAGTCTCTAGTCATGTGAGCCTCCTCCCCGCCAGCAGGGTCTCCAGGCTTCAGATTCCCTATGGTGTGAGGACTGTGGCATGCACCATCAGTGGTTTTACATAGGGAGTTCTAGATCTCCCACCGTTACACAGTGACAGCCTGTCCCAAAAAACAAAACAGAACAAAACAAAACAAACCCATTCATGTCATATAGGCCTCAAGAGACAGGAAATACACATTCTTAGGACAGTTTACTATAAGCTTAAAACAATGAAACAATGAATTATTTCAGCAGGACCCCTTCCTTGTCCCTTGACAGGAAGGGAAGTAGCCACATTCTTTGATAGGAAGTTGCATCTTTTTTTTTTTTTGAAAAGTTTTTTTTTAGATTGACTTATTATGTCTATGAGAGTTTTGCCTGCATGTATGTATGTGCACCACAAGCATAAGGGTTATAAGCTGCCATGTGGTTGTTGGGAGTTGAGCCTAGGGCCTCTGCCAAGAGCAACAAGTGCTCTTAACTGCTAAGCCAGAAATAGAAACAGAGAGATAGGGGGGCTGGTGACGGAGGTCAATCCCCAGAATCCACAAAGAAGTGAACGGAGTAAAGCCACTCCTGAAAGTTGCCCCCTGACCTGGACATGTGTACTGTGACATGGACATGCTCCACTCCCCACCCCACATACATACAAGGACAGGCCCTGGGGCCGATTCCTTAGCCCACAAGCTCACTTCCACTCTCTCCACAGTGCTTTTTCCTGTCTTAATGAGCAGTTCAGGGCCACAGAGCTAGCTCAAGGGATTAGGGTGCTTGCTGATCTTACAGAGGACCCAGGTTTGATTCCCACCACCCACATGGCAGCTCAGGACCATCTGTCACAACATCTCTTCTGGCTTCTGTGGTCACCAGGTACACACATGGTGTATATACACTCACACATATAAAATAAGAATAAATATAAAAATAATAATAATCTGTTTTTATTTTGTGCCTAACTTAAAAGGTATGATTTTTCTCTCCATCTCCACCTGGCATGCCAGGATCTTCAGTTCACCCAGGCTGTACTTTTTTCTTAAATGCCAATAGAATTGTCCTTGAGCTTTGAAAATAAATAAATGAAGTAGAAATTAAAACATAAGTAAATAAAAGTAAAGAGAAAATAGCCAGCCGGGCGTGGTGACACACACCTTTAATCCGAGCACTTGGGAGGCAGAGGTGGGTGGATTTCTGGGTTTGAGGCCAGCCTGGTCTACAAAGTGAGTTCCAGGACAGCCAGGGCTACACAGAGAAACCCTGTCTCAAAAAAGAAAAAAAGAAAAGAAAAGAAAAGAAAATAGCTCTGGGCTTAGCATTGGTAAATTTTAGGTTGTAGAGGATGGTAGGACCTGAGATAGATTATAAATGGTATGGTCTGAGATATTATTTATTCAAACTTGTTATTTTTGCTTGGTGCATACACACAAATATTCTGCCCTGTTGGCAGGATCAAGAAGACAGGGTGCATTCATGGTAAAGTTCCATCAGCAACAAAAGCTTTCAATTTCCTTCTGCTTTTTCTGTTGCAGATGAGACAAAAGGACCCAGTGAAAGGAATGACAGCAGACGACTAGCGCCACCGCCCTTTCTGCACTGTAAGTACCGAGCTGTTGTCAGTGGGCTTGGGTCCTCAAGGCCAGCAGCTCCCTGTGAAATGAGAAAACCTACTTCATTCCTCATCTGGCACTCTAGGACTGATGGTCACTGCCGTGCTAACGAGGGGACTCCTGGGTTTCCATAGAAACAAATTATGGACATTGTTTATTTCAGGGGCTGGAAGACTTTTTACCCAGGTCATAGGGCTAACTTGGGGTGTCCCTTGTTATGCTGAGAGGAAGTTATCTGCTCAAAGAGCACCTTCTAGCACCAAGAGGCTAAGAAAACCTAGGACCTTTATTCTCTGGCTTTCCCATGGTTCTTTTTCACCCAGGCCTGTGTGCGTGCTAGCTAGGCAAGCACTATATCCCCAGCCCAACCCATGTTCTTAAGCAGCTTCTGGGGATGGAAGAGGAGGATTAAGCAGATGCCAGTTTTGTAGTCAGTGCCAGAACCTTAGTACTCTCTCTCCAAGGCCCCCACCAACTGGCACGCCTCCTCCTGGGATCTCTCCACTTGTCATGATTTACTGTGTGCTTCTGGTTGCCCTTGTTGCTTCCTTAATAATTTCTATTTCTTTTCTAGTTTTGCAAGACAGTGGTCAACAGGAAGGCCCAGCAGCTCCACCCTCCTGAGTGGCAGGCCATCTTCGGACGCAGCCTTTCTGTGCTCATTCTTCAGGCAACTTTCAATCCCTTACTATAGCTATTTCTAGATGCCCTTTAACATTGTGAACAAATAGACCGTCTGGTATTATAAAGCCTGTGTGTGCGGGAGCCTGATCCTCTAAGATACATGGTGTAGCTGCTGTGTTTACAGCTCATCCTCTCTCCACTGTGCTCTGACCCATTTCTGTATGCCCTCCCCTTTTATTTCCAAGTGATGGTCTCAGTCTTCCCAATGAGCTGCCTTTTGTGATGTGATTATTTAAGCTCATTTATTTCAGCCTTGGGATAAACTGAGCTATTTTGCTTCCTGGGCAGATCTTTGGCAATGCTGAATATTCACTTGGGGAGAGAGGAGGAGTTAAAAATACAGAGACACCTACCCCCAGCTCCTCACAATAGGAATGTGGCTTCAGACCCCTGACCTCTGCTCCTAGTAACCTCTTGTTTGCGTGCTCTAAGCACCAAGAAGGCACCCAAGGCCCAGCCAGTCTCAGAAAATTTAGCAAATAATAAATAACCCCTACTCGAGTCATTGCATCTCTGGTTAATATTCTTAGAAATCTTGGCTTCTCAGCCCTCCTGTTGCCCACTCTGTCTGGATCTCTCTGTAGAGCCTACAAGACCCCACCACTGCCCAGCTGGAGAACTGTCCAGTATGGCCTGTTGACACCATTCAGACCCCACAGGAGCGCTGTATGTCCGTGCTCCTTTTCCCTTTTGGGCTGGTGCTGCCACTCAGCAATAATCCTCTCTGTGCTTTCTTAGACCCCTGTCCTCTGTGAGGCTGGCTAGGATGCAAGAGTCCTGGTCTTTTCATGCTGCACAAACAAGCATGCAAAAAGCTTTTTATCCCTAGCAAAACATGTACCTTCCTGTTTCTAATCACTGGACAAGAATTTGCAGATAAAGAACTCAGCTCATCCTGCCCCACACTGAGTTCTGTCCTGGACAATCAAAAGCAAGCCGTGACTGTAGCCTGGAACAGTTAGCACAGCAGGCTGGGGAAGCCCAGGCTCCAAGGGAGTGGAAGCTGCAAAGCACTGGCTTTTCTAGATGGGCAGAAACTGAGGATGCCTTTCTGGTGGGAGAGTGGGATAGAATTGTGTCACCTGACATTTCCCAAGCCTTCTTCAGTCAGTCAGCCCAGTGTGTAGTGATCCAAGCCCATGATTGCCAGGGTACCTGTTAGAGACCAAATCTCTACTAGGGGAGTGAGAAGTAGGATGGATCGTTCTCCTTGTTTTTGTCTGTGTTGGCCTTACTCATTTCTAAGTGCAATAAGGCAGTGTCTCAGGGACTGCACCTGTGACATCCTGACTGGATGCTTCCCTGTGGTCCTCCTGGAATAAGGGTAGACAGATTTGGGCCCCTCAGCATGGTTAGCTCTGACCTTCCTTGAGGTTCTTTTAAGACCAGGAGATGTCTGGTTACTGACACCTTTCAAGGTATTAGTCTCCTCACCTTGTAGAGTCTTTAGGCATGCACTTGGGGCATCTTGGTGATTAGCATATCAGCTGCTAGTAGCATGGGAAAGTTGGAGAAGAGGCATTCCTAATGGAAATGGAAAAAACATAAATGTTCTCATATAAGCTCTGTATTACCTATCAAATCCTATTTGTGCTTAAAGATCTTCCTTCAGTAACTAGGTTAAAGTTCAGATGTGTTATCTTGAGAGAAGTTGATAGTCTACGCAGATAGTTTACATGATATGAGGGTCAAAAGATATTTGTCTCCTTCAGCACTTCATAAGATCTATACATATCAGTCACATTGGCCTCAATCCTGGCCTGCTCTTACCTGCCTTGCGCCCCTGCTGTTGCCCACATTTGAAAGCATCCAAATGATCCGAACTAGAATTTCCTGAGACCAGCCTGGATTTAGGGCTCCTGCCCACATAAACACAAAGGAGGAATGTCCCTGTCTTGTTCCATCCCCATGGGTGGTGTTGCTGCTGGACAAGTGTTGGCTTTTAAGTATCCCCTTTTTTTACCCACCCCCAAAATTAACTAGCACTCAAGAGGGCTGGTGATGAAAGGCTCACCTCTGGTGAGAATCCCTGAGAGTGCGACATGCTTCTTCAGACTGGCTGCTTCCATTACATTTCCAGGGTCTGCTTTACTCCCAGCGGGAGCAGCAGTGTCTCTGCACAAGGCCTGCTGGGCTCCAGCCTTCTTGTGGAGAGACACTGGGGAGGGACAGGTCAGGGTCACTGCTGTGGGCATGTGTGTATCCTTCCACATTCTTCCTTTCAGTCCCCCCTGGACCTCTGACGTCCTTGGGTTGGTTCTTAGTGCTACTTCTTTTACAGACTACACTTTATAGAACTGATTAGATTTCCTGTTTATTTAATGTGAGTTTGTGCCTTTTTGTCTCAATCTTCCAATACAGGTATATTGGGGGGAAAAAAGCAGTCTAATAAAATCCTAGACAGAGTTTTTTGGAGTCTAGCTTATTGGTGATGTTCCTATGTCCATTTTTCAACTTAGATGTCCTTAAAGCTCCTACTGATATCTCCCCAGTTTATTTACAGGAGAGGATTATGAGAAGATACAGTGGTATTTCTGACATTTTATGTAAATAAAGTATTCCTTGTCCAAAAAAGTCACTTACAGTATGGATTCGGGCTGGGGTATGGTATAGCTCAGTGGTAGTATTTACCTAACAGGCATTAAAAAAAAGGTCAATTAAAATAGTCCCATGTCAGCCGGGCGTGGTGGCTCACGCCTTTACTCCCAGCACTCGGGAGGCAGAGGCAGGCAGATTTCTGAGTTCGAGGCCAGCTTGGTCTACAAAGTGAGTTCCAGGACAGCCAGGGCTATACAGAGAAACCCTGTCTCAAAAAAACAAAAGACAAAAAAAAAATTAGTCCCATGTCAATTCAGTTTTCTTATGCAGCAGTGCACATCTGTAAGCCATTTTTGCTTTTGTCTCTCTTTTACTCTACTAAGCAATACATTTATTTTTTATTCTTAATTTTAAGTCATGGACTTAAAATATTTTATTAGTTTCAGGAGAAAAACAACAGGGCAAGCAAACTGTAAATCTTGGCAACTGCCTGAAAGAAGTCTCCCTTTTGAGCAGTCACATGGTGACAAGGTTGGGTAGAAAGAATGAAAAAACCCAAAGCACCAGGAAGAGCATGCCTGGGCTTCAGAAATAAAGAAGAAAAAAATCATACTCTGGGGGCTGGAGAGATGGCTCGGCGGTTATGTACTGTTCTTTTAGAGGAGCCGAGTTCAATTCCTAGCACCGACATCTCAGTTTACAACTGCCTAGAACTCCAGCTCCAGAGGAACCTGATGCTTCAAGTCTCCCAGACCTGCACTCTGGTGCACATGCTGGCGTGCACGTGCACACACGCACAATAGAAATAAAAAGCTTGTTTAAAGGCATGGTGCCACGGGGTTTTAATCCCAGCCCTTGGAAGGCAGGTGGATCTTTCTGTGTTTGAGGCTAGCTTGGCCTAATGAGAATACTAGACCAGGTTTGTTAATTTCACTGCAAGTGGACGAGGTTAATGTGCACCACTGGCATGCTTAGTACCCAGAGAGGGGAAAGGGCAACTGGAATTAGAATGATTATGGGCCACCGTGTGGGTGAAGGGAATCAAACCCAACTTCAGTGGTCTGTAAGTGCTCTTAACTTGTGAGCCCTCTCCAGTACTTTCAGCTTTATTACTGTGTTTATGGCTACAACTGTGATTCTTGTCTTCCATCCAGGGGTAAAGCTCAGGTGGTTAGTTAGACTTGGTAGAAGTTGTCCCCTTCCCTTCCATTTTGAGAATGAATCACAGCACAGTTCGAATGCCCTGAAACTTTAAGGTAGCCCAAACTGGACTCAAACTTGGAGTAACCAATCTCGGTGAGTTTTGGAAATAACATCACTACACCGGGTTCCAGAACATGTATTTCAGGTAGTGGAGCTTTTGTGGGTTCTTGAGGCATCACTGGGTAGCTGGTACTACAGTGTGCTAAAACAACACTCCCATTTCCCTGGGGGAAGTCATAACTGTAAAAACAACCCCATGCACTATCCCCCCTACCCCTCAAAAATTAAGACCCAGAGATCTAAAGGAAATAATAAATCGAAGTGTCTGGCAAAGTAAACAGTCACCATGAATATACACCAAATAGCAACGGCTTGTTTTTCATTCACTGATAGCTCTCGGGGATCCTAAATTATTTTGCTTTGTATTCAGCAAAACTAGTTTCAAGTTGGGCGTGGTGGTGTAATCTCAGCTGAGGTCGGAAAATCAACTTGGTCTGTATAACAAGCCCCAGTACTTACTAGCAAGACTGTCTCAGATGGAAAAAAAAATTTTTTTAAATGACGATCACCAAGTCACTTAAATGAATGGAAGTGTTCTCTGACCCCTATGAGGGCGCCAAGGAACATGAGAAATTACTTATAGTGTGGGCGAGAGAGGCCGAACAGACTACAGTGAGGCTCCCCATCCTGTCCACTCCCGGTTTCTGAGGGTGGGCAGGCGACAGCGAAGACCGTACGCTGCGGGACGATCACGAAGCAGCCCGAGTCCTCGAGCCGCAGCAACTTCCGCCCTCAACGCTCCTCACGCCCGCGCCCTTGCGCAAAGCAGGCTGGGAATGCGGAGCCTAGGTGGCCCCGCCACCGCCCACTCCCGCGTCCGGGCCGGCGGTATGGCGTCGGGAGTGGATGACATGTAGAGCCCGCCTCTCTGAGCCTGGCTCAGCTCCGCCTCTGGGCGGTTCGCTCTGCTGTAAAGCCCCGCCTCTGTCCTCCAACCGCACCCCAAAACCCTAGACACTCTGGATCCACCTCCTACGGAAGCCGAAGCGCAGTCCGAATCCGGAAGAAAAACAATCCGGAGGGAGCAGTGCTGCTGAGACCGGAGACCAAGGGCTGCTCCGGCTCGCACTAGATGCAGCACGGAGACAGGAACACACCGGGTTACCGCGAGGGAATAATGTCGGCTGTGAGTCTAAGGAGGCCGAGCGCACCGAAAGGCTTTGCACTCAGGTGAGGACGCAGGTGTAGGCCGGTCGGTTCCTGGCGGTTAGCTGTCTTCAGCCCAGTCTGATTTGTGGGGCTGGATTTCAAAACCACAGTAGGATCAAGGCTGCCCTAGTTTAGATACCCGAATTCTGTCAGGCCAGTACTGAAAGGGCTATGTTAGGATTGATGCACGCTCTAAACTTTGGCTGCCGAGTTGGTCACTGCAGATGCTCCCCAAGCAAGTGTCCAGTTGATTCTTGGAGCAGACAGGGTTAGATTGCTAAGGACCAACATTTGCCCCTACAGTTGTAGATTAGAAGTTTTGTTCCTGTTTTTCAGCAGTACATCATGGGGTCTTCTTGATCGGGCTGTGATCTCTAGAAATCCGAAATCAGATTTAGATAAGATCCTTTAGCGAGGTAAAGCCTGGTCTCATGCCCGCTCTTAAATCACGAGGAACACTGCTAATCGTCCAATTGAGCGTAATTCGCGGTGCATGGATTTGTTACTAATCATCAAAGTTGAGGATTGGGATGCCAAATCCCGAGTTTTATTTTTTATCCACTTAGAGTGGGAATACAAGGAGCCACTGAGTAAAGAAACCGGTTACCTGCCGGACAGCAGGGGGAGACTGTAAACAGACAAAATGACAGTCTCTCAGAGGACTTGAGAGGAAGGTTTTTGTATTATTTTGTTTATATTCATAGGGAGAGGCAGGGAGCTGCTTGAAGCTAACCAGGAATTTTTTTGTTTTGTTTTGTTTACAAGTCACACTTTAAGAACAGGCTCTGGTGGAGAAGGAAATGCCCCCCTCCCCTTTTTGGGTGGCTCTGCGGGATCTTGTGCTTCAGTGCCTCGGTATTCTTGGAACTCAGGTTTCATCTGTAGAGTCTGAGCTCCTGCTTGCTCTGTCCTGGAGACAGTCTGGGCTTCTTGGAGTGTTGCTATAGCAACACCCTCACTGAAGGTCTCCCTAAGTCTTCGCTTTTCTGAACTTGTGATGGATGTGGTGGTATTTAAGAGCTGTTGATTATTTCTCCTGATACTGAGACTTGTGGAGAGCGGAGGTTGGAATGTTATGTACCAACTGGCGACTTGTCCCAAGAGAGAGTAGACTCGTGAGACAGATAATAAGAAACCTGTTACTCAGAAACTTGTCCCTAGGCTACGTGAAGGCCTTGGCAGGATTTGTTGTGTGCCAAGGATCTGCAAGGTAGGAGAGGGGAAGGGAATACGCTGTCAGCCTCTCTCTTTCTGAGTTTCTGTTCTCGTAGCTCTGAAGCACATGGCCATGCTCAGTCAACCTCCAATTCCCTCTCGGTGCTCTTGGGAACCCATAGGTTGAGGAGTAAGCATGCAGAGTTGCTGACTGGGCCACAGAGGATGAGTGAGGTTTCTGTAGCTGGAGGGGCTAATAGGTTCCTGTCTCTCAAACGCAATCATTCTTTCCTTCTGGCCAATGGCATTTGAGCTCCCTTTGGCAGCTCTGTGCCAGGTACTGCCAGCTATGGGCGACTGTAAACCTGCCTAGAAGAGCCAGTTGGAGGGAGGGAAGAGATTCCTGCTTTCCAGGCATGAAAGGGAAGGTGAAAGCTGGGTAATCCACTGCTCCTTTTCCTCTTTCCTACCACACGATGCAGAAGCAAGCTGGGCATAGTGAGATTAACAACGTTAATCTCAGAATTTAGGAGGCAGAAGAAGGCTGATCTCCGTAAGGAGTTGAGGCCAGCCAGGGCTGCATAGTGAGACACAGCCTCAAAAGCACCAAACAAACAAACATGCAGACACATTTCCCATGATCACTGCAGCGGAAGCCTTGCACATACCTAGGTCTTTGCCTGCTATCTGGAAAAATCTTAGCCTCCATCCCCTGTGACTTAACATCCTTTCCACAGCGTACATGTTGTGACGTGGAATGTGGCCTCCGCAGCCCCCACTGTAGACCTCAGTGACCTACTTCAACTGAACAACCAAGACCTGAATCTGGACATATATATCATTGGGTAAGTGTCTGAAGGGCCCCTGCACCCCCTATCCCTGTAGAGGGCTGATGTAACCTGTCCTCGCTTGTGTTAGAGTCTGAAGGGGAGGAGCTTTCATCCTCCCTGGGTCCAGTCTTGTGTTTCTTGTCCTGGGTCAGCAATGGTTATGGGTTGGAGGTCAACAGCCACACAGCTAGGAAAGGGAGGCCTCTTGGTCTTCAGAATGCAGGCCTGAGAGTCTGATGATGGCTGTGGGAGAGTCAGTATCCTCCAGGCCAGGGGTGATCCTCTGCCTTGGAATGGTCAGTTTGCAGGAAATGAATTTTGGAATCATAAGCCTTCTTTCTGATGCTGCTTTTGAAGACCCATGGAGCAGTCTCTTCATGGATATGCTTTCCCCACTGAACTTTGTCAAGGTAAGTTAAATTTCTGGGCAGTGGAGGAATGTGTTTCACCTGCGCTGACTTGAGTCGCTTGTCTGATGCGTTTCCCTTTCTCCCATGCAGCTAAGTGTTTGTCTGATGTACTCCTCTTTCTTCCACTTGGCTTTTCATGTTCTTTTCCATTCATCAAAAGGTTTAAAGCTCACACTACACTTGGCTGCCTGGAACGCCTGCCTGCCTTATGCTGTCTCAGTCTGAGCGATGAGTCCAGGGGTTAGCTTCACACCTAGATGTTTTCTCAGTCTTATTCCTGGCCTACCCTCTGGTCTCTCCTTACTGCCCAGCATGAAATCTCTTGAGTGTAGCACTTGCTACAATGTACTGAGTGCTCACTTGGTAGTAAGCATTATCAATAAGCTCTTGGTGTGTGTTATTTTACAGTCTTAACTCTCAAGATAGAAATTCTTTACAGATAAACCCAAAGCTCAGAAATCACATGGGCTCTCCAAGATCCGAATCTAAATCTTTCAAATCTGACTTGTGTTCTCAGTTATCATATTTTATTGCTATGCTAGTGTTTGCTAAGACTGACAGGTAATCCCAGAGCTAACCTGCTGATATCACAGGGGGCATGAATATCAAGTTCTGATGGGCTCAGAAGTTGGGCAAGGGGAAGACAGGTGTAGTGCAAAGTGGTTCTTAGTCTGAGGGACCAGTACACTTTGGGGACTCGTTAGATCATAGGAGAATGGCAGGGAGGTTTTAGGTCCCTGGTTTTTATTTCTGCCCCGTACCTACAATGAATGAACCAACTCCTAATCAGAGTCCCTCGTTAACAGCGTCTTGGAAATGCCAGAATTCTCCTTGCTCCCTTTCTAGGATGGGTTTTACTCTTCAGTTTTAATTCAGTTACCTAGTTTGCCTAGTGGTGCTGAAACAAGAGCTTTGTAGTTCTGAGAAGGGGAAATGCAAGCCTTAGCTCTCCTGAGGCTACGCAATGTCAGCCTCGGAACAAACTGAGAATTCTCTCAAAACTCATTCCTTCCAAGACTTCAAGACTCCAAGACTCCTTGTGCCTTGACTAATTGGTAAGGGATTTGGTAGGGTGGAATGGAGCCACCCTGCCACTGAGCTCAACTTGTGTCAGGGGCACAACCCATACCACTCATGCGACCTAAACCGAGAGCTAGCCTAAGGGCTAGGCACACAAAGCATATGTCTCTCCTTTCCTTAGCCGAAATGGATGGGAGAACCCTAATTATAGCCAGTTCCTTGTGGGGATCTACCAGCTGTTGCAAATTCAGAAGACCCTCTTTGGTGCTCCAGTGTCTAGTCACCTCCTGCCAGGCCCTATAGCCCCTCCAATTTAGTTTCTTCACACTGGAACTTTCCCTGGAAGGCTCTGGCTTTTCCTTGCAACCCCACCCATTCTCCCAGTTGCATTCTTCCTGCCCTCCTCCCCTACTTCCTGGTGCTCTCACACCAAGTAGACTGGTCTCTGTGCCAAAGCCCAGCGGCCTGAACCTGCTGTGTTAGTTAGGATTAAATGTAACTCCACTCCCGAACGTTCTCCCTTTCTTGGTTTCTGTCCTGACCCTGGGATTTGGTCCCTCATAATACAACCCTGCCCAGATTCCTGTTGTCATAGATAGCTGTGAATGAGAAAAATAGAAAACTATTGCTCAGTAGTAGAGTGCTTATACTAGGCCTATATAGGTTCAAGTCCTGTTACAAAAACAAATAAGAAAAAAAGTAAGAAGACGGAGGGTAGCGAGTAGGCTAGTACATGCATATGTAGCAGCCCCAGAGACTCGGGCTCCCGTGCCTCCCTTGTTCAGCGCTGAGTTTGGGGATCTCCCTACTTTGACTTTTTCGCAGTGCTGGAGCTGCTCTTGGACTTGGGGATCGGGTTTCATAATTCCTGGAAGGCACCGGTACAGCTCCACACCCGGAGATTTCCTTCTTGGCCTTTGCACCTCATGCTCCGGAAACAGCTACTGGAGTGGTGGACAGTCCAGCCCTGAGAGCGAGGGTCACTGAGGGTGGCCTTTTCCCACCCCACCTCTGCAGCCACTAGTAGTCGGCATTTTGGCAATCCCAAAACAGTCTTCCTGGTTCCCCTGCCACCCAGAGTCTCAGTCCTACATCAGCAAGTCAGGAACAGTGATTCCCGACAGCTGGGGGAAAGCTTAAGCCTTTGCATGGGTGTTAGCGACTGTCCCCACGCCGGAGCCTGCGTCCTCAGGACTTACTTCCCTACCGTGTACATTGCCTTCGTGGACATCAGACACAGCGTCTGAAGTTACTGATGTTTTTGCAGCTGTGTCTCCTGTTTCACAGACTGGCCTTAAATTCCTTATTCTCCTGCCTCTACCTCTTGAGTGCTAGGATTACAGGCATGTGCCATCATGCCTAACTTTCTAGCTATAACACACACACATATCATTTTGATGGTACTGTTTCACTGGGCTAGAACATGTATAGAAGTCTTCAGATGCTGATCCAGCATAGAGCTCTGAATGGGTCCTCAGCATTAGGGATGGGTTGGGTGTAGTTAGCAAGTGTAGAGTCAATGAATTCTTGTATTTGAGATTCAGAACAGCACCCTAAAAGTGTCTGTCTTGTTCTTGCTTATGTTGAAAAGTTTCTAAGCCAAAGTGGGTATGGGAGTACATACCTGTAATCCCAGGACTCAAGAGACTGAGGCAGGAGGATTGGCAGTTAAAGATCTACCTGGGACACTTAACAAGAGCCTGTATCAAAAAGTGGAGTAGGGTGGAGATATGGCTCAGTGGGTTAGGAGTTCAGATCCCAGCACCCACATAGAAGCACTGTGAAGGAGTAGAGCGAGGAGGATCACTGGGCTTACTGGTCACCAGCCTAGCTCCAGGGTCAGTGAGGGACCCTGTTCCAAAGGAATAAGATGGAAATCAGTAAAGCAGGACACCCAGTAACCTCCACAATGCTCACCTGCACACAGATCTACACTGAACCAAAAAATACTGTCTTCACAGTATGTATGGCATACTGTTCTCCTGCTTCATCGATGAGAAGAGAGACTGAAAGATATGGCAGTCTACGG